>NW_023659914.1:0-20351 GCF_015228065.2 Penaeus monodon | reverse complement strand
GAAACAATAATAATAATAATATAGTATAATAATAATAATGTAGTGGTTATAATATTGTTATTCGTATTATTATTGTTATTATTATCATTATTATTATTTGGACTGGTAGTATAATTGCAAAGATAATTATTATAACAGTAATAATTACAGTAATAACGTACTAATTAAGATAATGATATAAATAATTATTATTAACTCGTTATTATTGTTATTATTATTGTTATTACTATTATTATTGTTGTGGTTATTAGTATTATTGCAAAAATATATACTATAACTCAATAATTGCAATAATAATGATAACAATTGCAATAATGAGGTAATAATTGCAATAATGATATAATGATGATAATGATGATATAATGATTAATATGATGATAAGATATAATGATATAATCATGATAATGATGATAATAACAGGAATTGTGTCATATAATATTAAAAAAGGTATAGAAAAATTCCCAAAATCGAAAAAGCGCAAAATCTAGCGAAATATAAGCTTTTGAGAGTATACTCCAAAATGACTTTTTCGATTCTTGGTGATTTCGGCAATTATTAGGGTAATAATGATAATAATTACCAGAATGTATTAATCATAACAATGATGATAAAGTGAGAATAAAGAGAATTTTGATAACATTGAATATTATTATATATTATTATTATTATTATTATTATTATATTATTATTATTATTAATTATTATATTACTATTATCTTAATTATTAGTATTATTGCCAAAAAATCTATTATAACTAGTAATTAACAATAATATAATAAGTATAAGTATAATAATAATAATGTTAGTGGTTTATTATTTTATTTTATTTCGTATTATTTTTTGTTATTATTATCATTATTATTATTTGGACTGGTAGTATAATTGCAAAGATAATTATTATAACAGTAATAATTAGTAATAACGATACTATTAAGATAATGATATAAATATTATTATAAACTCGTTATTATGTTATTATTATTGTTATTACTATTATTATTGTTGTGGTTATTAGTATTATTGCAAAAATAATTACTATAAACCCCAAATTTAATTGCAATAATAATGATAACAATTGCAATAATGATGGTAATAATTGCAATAATGATGATAATGATGATATAATGATATAATGATGATAATGATATGATAACGATAATAATGATGATAATCATGATAATGATGATGATAATAACAGGAATCTGTGTCCAATATAATATAAAAAAGGTATAAAAAAACATTCCCAAAAGTCGAAAAAGCGGCAAAATCTAGCGAAATATAGCCCTTTTGAGAGTTAGTACCCAAAATGACGTTTTTTTCGATTCTTTGGGTGATTCGGCAATTATTAGGGTAATAATGATAATAATTACCAAAATTGTATTAATCATACAATAATGAGATTAAAAGTGAGAATAAGAGAATTTGATACATTGGAATATTATTAATATTATTATTATATTATTATTATTATTATATTATTATTATTATTATTATATTATTATATTTATTATTATCGACTATTATCTTAATTAAGTATTATTGCCAAAAAATTCTTATAACTGTATAATACCAATAATAATACAAATATAAGTATAATAATAATAAGCTAGTGGTTATAAATATGTTATTAGTATTATTTTGTATTATATCATGATATTAATTTGGACTGGTAGTATAATTGCAAAGATAATATTATAACAGTAAATAAGTACAGTAATAACGCTACAATAAGAGAATGATATTAAAAAAAAAAACTATTATAAAACGTTATTATGTATTATTATGTTATTACTATTATTATTGTTGTGGTTATAGTATTATTGCAAAAATATATACTATAACTCCAAATAATTGCAATAATAATGATAACAATTGCAATAATGTGGTATAATTGCAATAATGATGATTAAGTGATGATATAATGATGATATGATGATAATGATGATGCAAACGGATAATAATGATGATAATCATGATAATGATGATGATAATAACAGGATTGTGTCCATATATAATATAAAAAAGGTATAAGAAAAACAATCCCAAAAGTCGAAAAAGCGGCAAATCTAGCGAAATATAGCCTTTTGAGAGTATACTCCAAAATGACGTTTTTCGAATTTCTTTGGTGATTTCGCCAATTATTATGGGTAATAATGATAATATTACCAGAATTGTACTTAATTCTATAACAATAATGATGATAAAAGTGAGAATTAAAGAGAATTTGATAACATTTGAATATTATTAATATTATTATGATTAGTATTATTATTATATTAATTATTATTATTATTATATAATATTATTAATTATTATTATTACTATTATCTTAATTATTAGATTATGCAAAAAATCTATTATACGTAATAATAACAATAATAATATAAGTCTAAGGATCATAATAATAATGCTAAGTGGTTATATATTGATCGTATATTTATTGTTAGTTATTATCAGTTATGATTATTATGGACGGGTAGTTATAATTGCAAAGTAATTTATTATAACAGTAATAATTACAGTAATAACGATACTAATTAAGATAAGATATAAATAATTATATAAACTCGTTATTATTGTTATTATTATGTTATTACTATATTATTGTTGTGGTTATAGTATCATTGCAAAAATATATACATAACTCCCATAATGGCAATAATAATGATAAAATTGCAATAATGATGGTATAATATTGCAATAATGATGATAAGGATGTAATGATGATGATAATATGATAGTGATGATGATAACGATAATATGATGATAAATCATAGATAATTGCGATGATAATCACAGAATTGCTGTCCATTCTAATATAAAAAGGTATAAGAAAAACATTCCCAAAAGCGAAAAAGACGGCAAAATCTAGCGACTATAGCCTTTGAGAGTATACTCCAAATGACGTTTTTTCGATTTCTCTTGGGGATTTTCGGGCAATTATTAGGTAATAATGATAATAATACCAGAATGGTATTTAATCATAACAATAATGATGATAAAAAAGTGAGAATAAAGAGAATTTTGATAACCATTCGAATATTATAAATAGATTATTATTATTATTATTATTATTATTATTATTATTCTATATTATATTATTTTATTATGTTCAGCTATTATTACTATTTATCTTAATTATTAGTCATTATTGCAAAAAATCTTATTATAATGTAATAATAACAATAATAATAATAGTATAAGTATATAATACTATGCTAGTGGTTATAATATTGTTATTGTATTATTATTAGCTCATTATTATCATCTATTATTATTTGGACTGGTAGTATAATTGCAAAGATAATTATATATAACAGTAAATAATTACAGTAATAACGATACTAATTAAGATAAGATATAAATAATAGTATAAACGCGGTTATTATTGATTTATTATTGTAATTACTATTATTATTGTTGTGGTTATTAGTATTATTGCAAAAATATATACTATAACTCCAATAATTGCAATAATAAGATAACAATTGCAATAATGATTGCGTAATAATTGCAATAATGATGATAATGATGATAATGATTATGATTTAATGTGATAATGATGATGATAAACCCGGAAAATAAAAAATAATGATGTAATCCTGATAATGATGATGATAATACAGGAATTGTGTGTCCCCATATATAATATAAAAAAGGTATAGAAAAAAAACATTCCCAAAATTAGAAAAAAGGGAAAATCTAGCGAAATATAGCCTTTGAGAGTAATACTCCAAAAGACGTTTTCGTTTCCTTGGTGATTTCGGCAAGTATTAGGGTATAATGATAATAATTACAGAATTGTATTAATCTAACAATAATGATGATAAAAGTGAGATAAAGAGAATTTTGATAACTTTGAATATTATTTAATATTATTATTATTATTAGTATTATGTATTAGTATATCTTATTATTATATTATTATTATTATTAGTATTACTACCTATTATCTTAATTATACGTATATTGCCAAAAAATCTATTATACTTTCTAATAACAATACAAAATAAGCATAAGTATAATAATATAATGCTAGTTTTTATAATATGTTATTAGTTATTACTATTTTTATTATTACTTATTATTATCTGGACCTGGGTAGTAAATTGCAAAGATAATTATTTATAGAACAGTAATAATTACAGTAATAAACGATACTAATTAAGATAATGATATAAATAATTATTATAAACTCGTTATATTGTTATATTATTGTTATACCTATTATTATTGTTGGGTATTAGTATTATTGCAAAAATTATACTATAACTCAATAATTGCAATACTAATGATAACAAATGCAATAATGATGTAATAATTGCAATAATGAGATATGATGATGATAATGATGATAATGATGATAATGAGATGATAACGTAATAATGATGATAATCATGATAATGATGATGATAATAACAGGATTGTGGCCATATATAATATAAAAAAGGATATACGAAAAACATTCCCAAAAGTGAAAAGCGGCAAAATCTAGCGAAATATAGCCTTGAGAGTATACTCCAAAATGACGTTTGTCTTCGATTTCTTGGGGATTTCGGCAATTAGTAGGATAATATGATAATAATTACCAAATTGTATTAATCATAACAATAATGCATGAATTAAAAGTGAGAATAAAAGAGAAATTTTGAAACATTTGAATATTATTAATATTTATTATTATTATTATTATATTATATATTATTATTATTATTATTATTATATTATTATTATATTAAGATTATCTTAATCTTAGTTATTGCCAAAAAATCTATTTATAACTGTAATAATAACAATAATAATATAAATAAAGTATAAAATAATAATGCTAGTGTATAATATTGGTATTCGTATTATTACTGTTATATTATCATTATTATTATTGGACTGGATAGTATAATGCAAAGATAATTATTATAACAGTAATAATTAACAGTAATAACGTACTAATTAAGATAATGATATAAATAATTATTATAAAATCGTTATTATTGTTATATTATGATTACTATTATTATGTTGTCTGGTTATTAGTATTATTGCAAAAATATATACTATAACTCAATAAATGCAATAATATGATAACAATGCAATAATGATGGTATAATTGCCAATAATGATGTTAATGATGATGATAAGGATGATAATGATGATAATGATGATGTAACGATAATAATGATGATAATCATGATAATGATGATGATAAAACAGGAATTGTGCAAAATATAAAATATAAAAAAGGTATAAAGAAAACATTCCAAAAGTCGAAAAAGCGGCAAATCTAGCGAAAATATAGCCTTTTGAGAGTATACTCCCAAAAATGGCCGTTTTTTCGGATTTCTTTGTGATTCGGAATATAGGGTAATAATGAATCATAATTACCAGAATTGACTAAATCATAACAATAATGATGATTAAAAAAAAGGTGAGAAAATAAAGAGAATTTTGATAAACATTTTGAATTTATAATATGATTATTATTATATTATTATTATTATTATATTATATTATTATTATTATTATTATTATGATATACTATTATCAATTATATTATTATGCCAAAAAATCTTATTATAACTGTAATAATAACACTAATAATAATAAGTATAAGTTATAATAATAATGCTAGTGGTTATAATATTGTTATTCGTAGTATTATTGTTATATTATCATTATTATATTTTGAACTGGTAGTATAATTGCAAAAGAAATTATTATAACAGTATAATTACAGTAAATAACGATACTAATTAGCAATGATATAAATAATATTATAAACTCGGTATTATTGTTATTAATTATGTTATTACTATTATTATTGTTTGGTTATTTAGTAATTATGGCAAAAATATACTATAACTCCAATAATTGCAATAATAATGATAACAATTGCAGATAATGATGTTAATAATTGCAATAATGATGATAATGATGATAATGATATGATAATGATGATAATGATGATGATAACGATAATAATGATGATAATCATGATAATGATGATGAAATAACAGGACTTTGTGTCCTATAGAATAAAAAAAGGTATAAGAAAAACATTCCACAAGTCAAAAAGCGGCAAAAATCTAGCGAAAATAGCCTTTTGAGGATACTCCAAAATGACCGTTTTTTCGATTTCTTGTGATTTGCATTATAGGGTAATAATGATAATAATTACAGGAATTGTATTAATCATAACAATAATGATGATAAAAGTGGAGAAAAAGAGAAATTTTGATAACATTTGAATATGAGTAATTATTATTCTATTATTATTATTATTATTATTACTATTATTATTATTCTTATTATTATTATTATTATTATTAGATTTATTACTATATCTTAATTATTAGTATTATTGCCAAAAAATCTATTATAAACTGTAATATAAAAATAATAATAATAAGTATAAGATAATAATACTTATGCTAGTGGGTATAATATTGTTCTCCGTATTATGATTCTTATTATATCATATTATATTGGACTGGTAGATAATTGCAAAGATAATTATTATACAGGAATAATACAGTAATAACGATACTAACTAAGATAATGATATAAATATTATGATAAAACTCCGTTATTATTGTTATTAGATTGTTATTACTAGTATTATTGTTGGGTGATTAGTATATTGACAAAAATATATAATATAACTCCAAAAAAAAAATAATGGCAATAATAATGATAACAATTGCAATAATGATGATAATAATTGCAATAATGATGATAATGATGATGTAATGATGATAATGATGATAATGATGATGATAACGATAATAATGATGATAATCATGATAATGAGATGATAAAACAGGAATTGTGTCCATATATAATATAAAAAAGGTATAAGAAAAACATTCCCAAAAGTCGAAAAAGCGGCAAAATCTAGCGAAATATAGCCTATTGAGAGTATACTCCAAAATGACGTTTTTTCGATTTCTTTGGTGATTTCGGCAATAATTAGGGTAATAATGATAATAATTACCAGAATTGTATTAATCATAACAATAATGATGATAAAAGTGAGAATAAAGAGAATTTTGATAAAATTTGAATATTATTTAAAATTATTATTATTTATTATGAGTATATATTATTATTATCTTTATATTATATTATTATTATTATTATTAGTATTATTATATATTACTATTATCTTAAGATAGGATCATTGCCAAACAATCTATCATATCTGTAATATAACATATATTAATAATAAGTATAAGTATATAATAGATAATGATATGTAGACATATTGTTATTAGTATTATTATTGTTATTATATCAATTTTATAGTTGTACTGTAGTATAATGCAAAATAATATGATAACAGTAATACTTACAGTAATAACCTCTACTAATAAGATAATGATATAAATATTATTATAAATCGGTTATTTATGTATATTATTGTTATACTATATTATTGGTTGTGGGTATAGTATTATTGCAAAAATATAACTATAACCCAATATTTGCAATAACAATGATAACAATTGAATAATGATGATAATAATTGCAATAATGATGATAATGATGATGATTAAGATGATAATGATGATATGATGATGATAAACGAATATAATGATTGATAATCATATAATGAGATGATAATAACAGGAATTGTTGCCATATATAATATAAAAAGGTATAAGAAAAAACATTCCAAAACAGTCGAAAAAAGCGGCAAACTAGCGAAATAGTAGCCTTGAGAGTCTATCCAAAATGAAGTTTTTTTCCATTCTTGGTGATCTCGGCAATATTAGGGTAATAATGATAATACTTACCAGAATTGTATAAAGCATAACAATAATGATGATAAAAGTGAGAATAAAGAGAATTTTGAGAACATTTGAAATATTAAAATTAATAGTATAGTAATATAATTATATATTAGTATTAATATAATTATTACTATTATCTTAATTATTAGTATCATTGCCAAAAAAATTTCATATCGTAATAAAACAAAATAATAATAATAAGTATAAGTATAATAATAATAATGCTAGTGGTTAGAATATTGATTAGTATTATTATGTTATTATTACCATATTATTATTTGTACGATAGTATAAGCAAAAATAATTAGTATAACAGTATAAGTACCAGTAAGAACGATACTAATAAGATAATGAAAAAATTCTTATTATTAAAATCGTTATTATGTTTTATATGTTTTACTATATTAGGTATGGTTTAGTATTATTGCAAAAAATATATACTATAAACTCCAATAATTGCATAATTAATGAAACAATTGCAATAATGAGATAATAATTGCAATAATGATTTGATAATGATGCTGATAATGTGATAATGATGATAATGATGATGATAACGAGAATAATGATGATAATCATGATAATGATGAGGATAAATAACAGGAATTGTGTCCATGTATAATATAAAAAAAGGTATACAGAAAAACATTCCCAAAAGCGAAAAAGCGGCAAAATCTGCGAAATATAGCCTGTGAGAGTATACTCTCAAAATGACGTTTTGTACATTCCTTTGGTGATTTCGGCAATTATTAGGTGTAATAATGATAATACTTACCATGAATTGTATTATCATAAACAAATAATGATGATTGAAGAAGTGAGAATAAAGAGATTTTGATAACATGAATAGTATAAAAGACTATTATTATGATATCTTATTATTATATATTATTATTAATTATTATTCTTATTAAGTTATTATTATTTATATATACTATATCTTAATTTAGTATCGTGCCAAAAAATCATCATTCTGGAATAATAACAAGAATTATAATAAGTATAAGTATAATAATAATAATGCTGTGGTTAGTAATACTGTTTAGTAGTCTTATTATTTTATTATTAATCATTATCATTATTTGTACTGTAGTATATGCAAAACTAATTATTATACAGTAAATAATACAGTAATAACGATACAATAAGATAATGATATAAATCATTATTCTAAAATCGTTTTATTGTTATATATGTTATACTATTATTATGTCGTGGGTTATTAGTATTATGGCAAAAAAATATAGACTATAACTCCAATAATTGCAAAATAATGATAACAATTGCAATAATGAGGATAATATTGCAAGAATGAATGATAATGATGATGATAATGATGATAAGAGATAATGATGATGATACCGATAATATGAAGATAATCAGCTAATGATGATGAAATAACAGGAATTGTGTCCTTATAAATAAAAAAGTTATAAGAAAAACATTCCCAAAAGTCGAAAAAGGCGGTCAAAATCTAGCGAAAATATAGCCTTGAGAGATACTCCAAAATGACGTTTTGCCATTTCTTTGGTGATTGTCAATTATTGGGGAAATGATAAGAATTCCCCGAAAGTGTATAATCATAACAATAATGATGATAACAAGGGCGAATAAAGAGAATTTGTTAACATTGTGAATATTATTAAAATTATTATATTATATTATTATTATCATTATTATATTATATAGGTGGATTTCGCCAATTATTAGGGTAATAATGATAATAATTCACAGAATTGTATTAATCATAACAAATAATGATGATAAAAGTGAGGGGGGAGAAAGAGAATTTTGATAACATTTGAATATTATTAAAATTGTTATTATTATTATTATTATTATTATTATATTATTTTATATATTATATTAATTATAACGATTATCTTAATATTAGTATCATTGCCAAAAAAATCTATCATATCTGTAATAATAACAATAATAATACATAAGTATAAGTATAATAATAATAATGCTAGTGGTTATAATATTGTTATTAGTATTATTATTGTTATTATTATCATTATTATTATTTGTACTGGTAGTATAATTGCAAAAATAAATTTTTTATTTAAACAGTAATAATTACAGTAATAACGATACTAATTAAGATAATGACACCCATCCAATTTTTATAAATTATTATTATTGAAAATCGTTTATTTATTGTTTATTATTAGGTATTACTTATATTATTGTTGTGGTTATTGAGTATTATTGCAAAAAAAATATATACTATAACTCCAATAATTGCAATAATACATGATAACAATTGCAATAATGATGAAATAATTGCAATAATGATGGATAATTGATGTGATAATGATGATACTGATGAAAGATGATGATACACGATATAATGATGAAATCATGTAAGATGATGATAATAACAGGAATTGTGTCAATATAATATAAAAAAGGTATAAGAAAAAAACAATTCCCAAAAGTCGAAAAAAGCGGCCAAAATCTAGCGAAAATTATAGCCTTTTGAGAGTATACTCCAAATGACGTTTTTTCCATTTCTTTGGTGATTTCGGAATTATTAGGGTAAATAATGTAATAATACCAGAATTGTATAATTCATAACAATAATGATGATAAAAGTGAGACTAAAGAGAATTTGAAAAAAAAAAAACAATTTTTTTGGGAAATTATTAAAATATATATTGTTATTTATTTTATATTATTATTATTATTATTATTATTTTATTATTATTATTCATTACTATTATATAATTATTAGTATCATTGCCAAAAAAATCTATCATATCGTAATAATAAACAATAATAATATAAGTATAAGATAATAAGAATAAGCTATGGTTATATATTGTTATGTAGTATTATTATTGTTATATTAGCATTATTATATTTGTACTGGTAGTAATAATTGCAAAAACATAATTATGATAACAGTAAAAGCAGTAATAACGATACTAATTAAGATAATGATAAAATATTATTATAAAATCGTTTTTATTGTTATTATTATTGTTTTATTACTTATATTATTGTTGGCTATTAGTATTATTGCAAAAAATACTATAACTCCAATAATTGCAATAATAATGATAACAATTGCCATAATGATGATAATATGCAATAAGGATGATAAATGATATGATAATGATGATAATGATGATAATTATGATGATAACGATAATAATGATGATAATCATGATAATGATGATGATAATAAAACAGGAATTGTTGTCCATATATTAATATAAAAAAGGTATAAGAAAAACATTCCAAAAAGCTCGAAGAAAAAAGCGGCAAAATCAGGGAAATATATCCTTTTGAGGGAGTATACTCCCAAAATGACGTTTTTTCCATTTCTTGGTGATTTTCGGCAATTATTAAGGGTAATAATGATAATAATTACCAGGAATTGTATTTTAATCATAACAATAATGATGATAAAAGTGAGAATAAAGAGATTTTTGATAACATTTGAATATTATAAATATTATTATTATTATTATATTATTTATTATTATTATTATTATTATTATTATTTTATTATTATTATTATTATTATTATTAGTATTACTATTATCTTAATTATTAGTGATCATTGCCAAAAAAAAAATCTATCATATCTGTAATAATAACAATAATAATAATAAGTATAAGTATAATAATAATAATGCTTGTGGTTATAATATTGTTATAGTATATATTGTTATTATTATCATTATTATTATTTGTACTGGTAGTATAATTGCAAAAATAATTATCAACAGTAATAATTACAGTAATAACGATACTAATTAAGATAATGATATAAATTATTATTATAAAATCGTTATTATTGGTATTATTATTAGTTATTACTATTATTATTGTTGTGGTTATTAGTATTATGCAAAATATATACTATAACTCCAATAATGCAATAATAATGATAAACAATGCAATAATGTGAATAATAATTGCAATATGATGATAATGATGAGATAATGATGAAATGATGGTAATGATGATGATAACATAATAATGATGATAAATCCATGATAATGATGATGATAATTAACAGGAATTGTGTCCACTATCTAATATAAAAAGGTATAGAAAAACATTCCCAAAGTCGAAAAAAAGCGGTCAAAAGCTATCTAAAATATAGCCTTTTGAGAGTATACTCCAAAAATGAGTTTTTTCATTTCTTTGGTCGATTTCGGCAAAAATATTTTTTTTTTTTTATAGGGTAATAATGCTAATAATTACCAGACTTGTTATTAATCATACACATAATGTGATAAAAGGGTATAACGAGAATTTTGATAACAATTTGAATATTATTAAAATTATTATTAGTATTATGATTATTATTATTTATTATGTATTATTATTATTATTATTATTATTATTATTATTATTATTATTATTATATTAGATTATATTAACAGTATTAGTATCATTGCCAAAAAATCTATCATATCTGTAATAATAACAATAATAAATAACAAGTATAAGTAAATAATAATAATGCTAGTGGTTATAATATTGTTATAGTGTTATTATTGTAGTATTATCATATTATTTTTGACTGTAGATAATTGCAAAAAAAATTATTATACAGTAATAATTACAGTAATAACGATTACTAATTAGATTAATTGATATAAAGTTATATTTAAAATCGTTATTATTGTTATTATTATTGTTATTATATTATTATTGTTGTGGTTATTAGTATTATTGCAAAAATCTATATAATATAACTCAAATAATTGCAATAATAATGATAACAATCGCATAATTGTGATATAATTCCAATAATGATTGATAATATGATGATAATGATGATATGTATGAAAGATGATGATTAAACGATAATAATGATGATAATCATGATAATGATGATGAACTAACAGGAATGGTGTCCATATATATATAAAAAAGGTATAAGAAAAAACATTCCCAAAAGTCGAAAAAAGCGGCAAAACTAACTTAAAATAGGCCTTTTGGAGAGTATACTCAAAAATGACGGTTTTTTCAATTTCTTGGTGGATTCCCCCCGGCAATTATAGGGTAATAATGATAATTAATTACCAGAATTGTAATAATCATAAACAATAATGATGATAAAGTGAGAATAAAGAGAATTTGATACCATTTTGAATATTATTAAAATTATTATTATGATTATTTTAGATTATTATATATATTCTATTATTATTATTATTATTAGTACTATTATCTTAAATTATTAGTATCATGCAAAAAAAAATCTATCATATCTGTAATAATAACAATAAATAATATAAGTATAAGTATAATAATAATAATGCTCAGTGTTATAAATTGTTATTCGATTATTATGTTATTATTATCATTATTATTAGTTGTACTGGAGTATAATGCAAAATAATATTATAACAGTAATAATTACAGTAATAACGATACTAATTAAGATAATGTATAAAATTATTATAGAAAATCGTTATATTGTTATTATTCATGGTTAACTATTATGAGTGGTGGGGTTATTAGTATTATTGCAAAAAATATATTACATAACTCAATAATTGCAATATAATGATAAAACAATTGGCAATAATGATGATAATAATTGCAATAATGATGATAATGATGATACTGATAATGATGATAATGACGATAATGATATCGATAACGATAAAATGATGATAATCATGATAATGATGATGATAATAAAGAAATTGTGTCCAGATATAATATAAAAAGGTATAGAAAAACAGTGTTGCCAAAAAAGTCGAAAAAAGCGGCAAAATCTAGCGAAATATAGCTTTGAGAGTATACTCCAAAAATGACGTTTTTCCATTTCTTTGGTGATTTCGGCAATTATCTAGGGTAATAATGATAATAATTTAACAGAATTGTATTAATAGAACATAATGATGATAAAAGTGAGAATAAAGAGAATTTTGATAACATTTGAATATTATTTAAAATTATTATTATTATTAATTATTTTATTATTATTATTATTATATTATTATTATTATTACTATTCTCTTAATTATTAGTATCATTGCCCAAAAAAAATCTATCATATCTGTAATAATAACAATAATAATAATAAGTATAAGTATAATAATAATAATGCTAGTGGTTATAATATTGTTATTAGTATTATTATTGTTATTATTATCATTATTATTATTTGTACTGGTAGTATAATTGCAAAAATAATTATTATAACAGTAATAATTACAGTAATAACGATACTAATTAAGATAATGATATAAATTATTATTATAAAATCGTTATTATTGTTATTATTATTGTTATTACTATTATTATTGTTGTGGTTATTAGTATTATTGCAAAAATATATACTATAACTCCAATAATTGCAATAATAATGATAACAATTGCAATAATGATGATAATAATTGCAATAATGATGATAATGATGATGATAATGATGATAATGATGATAATGATGATGATAACGATAATAATGATGATAATCATGATAATGATGATGATAATAACAGGAATTGTGTCCATATATAATATAAAAAAGGTATAAGAAAAACATTCCCAAAAGTCGAA
Organism: Penaeus monodon; assembly: GCF_015228065.2. Classification (NCBI taxonomy): domain Eukaryota; kingdom Metazoa; phylum Arthropoda; class Malacostraca; order Decapoda; family Penaeidae; genus Penaeus; species Penaeus monodon. Next base: position 6,021 of record NW_023659914.1, on the reverse strand, counting down.
AAAGCGGCAAAATCTAGCGAAATATAGCCTTTTGAGAGTATACTCCAAAATGACGTTTTTTCCATTTCTTTGGTGATTTCGGCAATTATTAGGGTAATAATGATAATAATTACCAGAATTGTATTAATCATAACAATAATGATGATAAAAGTGAGAATAAAGAGAATTTTGATAACATTTGAATATTATTAAAATATTATTTATTATTATTATTATTATTATTATTATTATTATTATTTTATTATTATTATTATTATTACTATTATCTTATTATTAGTATATTCAAAATCTATCATATCTGTAATAATAACAATAATAGATAAGTAAAGTTATAATAATAATGCTAGTGTTATAATATTGTTATTAATATTATTATTGTTATTATTACATTATATTATTTGTACTGGTAGTATAATTGCAAAAATAATTATTATAACAGTAATAATTACAGTAATAACGATACTAATTAAGATAATGATATAAATTTTTATTATAAAATCGTTATTATTGTTATTATTATTGTTATTACTATATTATTGTTGTGGTTATTAGTATTATTGCAAAAATATACTATAACTCCAATAATTGCAATAATAATGATAACAATTGCAAAAATTTTGATAATAACTGCAATAATGATGATAAAGATGATGATAATGATGATAATGATGATAATGATGATGATAACGATAATAATGATGATAATCATGATTATGATGATGCTAATAACAGGAATTGTGTCCATATATAATATACAAAGGTATAAGAAAAAAATTCCCAAAGTCGAAAAAGCGGGCAAATCTAAGCGAAATATAGCCTTCTGAGAGTATACTCCAATGACGTTTTTTCCTTTCTTTGGTTATTCGGCCATTATTAGGGTAATAATGATAATAATTACAAGATTGTTTGAATATAACTAATGAGATAAATTGGAGAATAAGAGAATTTTGATAACATTTGAATCTTATTAAATTATTAGTATTATTATTTATTATATTATTATTATTATTATTATTATTATTATTATTATTATTATTATTATTATTTTTATTAGTATTTTACTATTATCTTAATTATTAGTATCATTCCAACAAATCTATCATATCTGTAATAATAACACATAATAATAATAAGTATAAGTACTAATATAATAATGCTAGTTGGTTATAATATTGTTATTTATATAATTGTTTATTATTCTCATTTAATTATTAATTTGTACTGGTAGTATCATTGCAAAATAATTATTATAACGTAATAATTTCCAGTAATAACGATACTAATTAAGATATGACTATAACTTATTATTATAAAATCGTTATTATTGTTATTTTTTGTTATACTATTCTTATGTTGGGTTTATTATATTATTGCAAAATATATACTATAACTCCCTAATTGCAATAATATGAGAACAATTGAAATAATGATGATCATAATTGCAATAATGATGATAATGATGATGGATAATGATGATATGATGATAATGATGATGATAACGTAATATGAATGATACATCATGATAATTGATTGATGATATAACAGCAAAAAAAAAAAAATTTGTGTTCCCTATATAATATAAAAAAGGTATAAGAAAAACATTCCCAAAAGTCGAAACAAGCGGCAAATCTAGCGAAATATAGCCTTTTGAGAGTATACTCCAAATGCGTTTTTCCATTTCTTTGGTGATTTCGGCAATTATTAGGGTAATAATGATAATATTACAGAATATTGTGTTAATCATACAATAATGATGATAAAATTGAGAATAAAGAGATTTTGGATAACATTTGAATATTTATTAAAATTATTATTATTATTATTTTATTTAGTATTAATTATTATTATTATTATTATTATTATTATTATATTTTTTATTATTATTATTATACTATTATCTTAATTAGTAGTATCATTGCCAAAAAATCTATCATATCTGTAATATACAATAATATAATAAGTATAAGTAAATATACGAATGCTAGTGGTTATAATATTGTTATTAGTATTATTTTGGTTATTATTATCATTATTATTATTTGTACTGGTAGTATAATTGCAAAATAATTATTATAACAAAGGTAAATAAATTACAGTAATAACGATACTAAATTAAGATAATGAATAACTTATTATTATAAATCGTTATTATTGCTATTTTCTTGTTATCTATTATTATTGTTGTGGTTATTAGTATTTATTGCAAAAATTTTTTATATACTCAAACTCCAATAATTGCAATATAATGATTAACAATTGCCAATAATGATGATAATACTTGCATGATAGATGAATATGATTTGATATGAGATATGATTATAATGAAATGATTGATACGATAATAATATGATAATCATGATAATGAATGATGATAATAACAGTAATTGTGTCCATATAGAATATATAAAACAGGTATAAGAAAAACATTCCCACAAGTCGAAAAACGCAAATCTAGCGAATATAGCTTTTGAAGTCATACTCCAAATGACGTTTTTTCCATTTTCTTTGGTGATTTCGGCAATTAATTAGGGTATAATGTAATAATTACCAGAATTTGTATTAATCATAACATATGATGATAAAGTGAGATAAGAGCATTTTGATAACCATTTGAATATTATTAAAATTATATTATTATTATTATTATTATTATTATTCTTATTATTATTATTCATTATTATTATTATTAGTATTATTTTATTATTACTATTATCCTTAATTATTAGTATCATGCCTTAAAATCTATCATATTGTAATCATAACAGTAATATAATAAGTATAAGTATAATAATAATAATGCGAGTGGTTTATAATAATTGTTATTGTATTTTATTGTTATTTATTATCATTATTTTATTTGGTACTGTAGTATAATTGCAACAATATTATTATAACAGTAATAATTAACAGTAATAAAGATACTAATTAAAGATAATGATATAAATTATTATTATCAAATCCGTTATTATTTTATTATTATGTTATTACTATTATTTTGTTGTTGTTATTGTATGATTGCAAAAATATATACTATACTCCATATTGCAATAATAATGATAACAATTGCAATAATGATGATAATAATTGCAATAATGATGATAATGATGATGATATCATTAGAATGATGATATGATGATGATAACGAAATAATAATGATGTTAATCATGATAATGATGATGATAATAAGCAGAATTGTTCCATAATAATATCAAAACGGTATGACAAAACTTCCGCAAAAGTCGAAAAAGCGGCAAAAATCTATGCGAACTATAGCCTTTTGAGAGTAATCCTTCCAAAATGAACGTTTTTTTCCTTTTTTCTTTGGTGTTTCGCAATTATTAGGTAATAATGATAAAATTACAGAATGTATTAATCATAACAATAATGATGATAAAGTGAAATACGAGAATTTTGATAACTTGAATATTATTAAAATTAATTTTATTATTAGTTATTATTATGTATTATTTTATTATGATTATTTTATTCTTATTATTTATTATTACTTTATCTTAATTAATTAGTCTCATTGCCAAAAAATGTATCATGTGTCTGTGGTATGTCATAACAATAATATAATAAGTATAAGTATGATCTAATGATGATGCTAGTGGTTATAATATTGTTCTGTATTATTATTGTTTTATTATCTTATTTTATTTGTACTGGTAGTATAATTGCAAAAATAATTATTATAACAGTAATAAATTACAGTAATACGATACTAATTAAGATAATGATGTAATTATTATTATAATATTCGTTATTATGTTTATTATTATTGTTATTACTATTATTGTTGTGTGGTTATTAGTATTAGTGCAAAAATATCTACTATAACTCCAATAATTGGCAATAATAATGATAACAATTGCAATAATGATGATAATGATTGCAATATGATGATAATGATGATGAAATGATGATAATGATGATAATGATGATGATACGATATAAGGATGATCATCATGATAATTGATGATAACCATTATTGTGTCCATATATAATATAAAAATGTATAAGAAAAACATTCCCAAAAGTCGAAAAAGCGGCAAAATCTAGCGAATTAATAGCCTTTGAGAGTATACTCCATGACGTTTTTTTCCATTCTTTTGAGTGATTTCGGCAATTAATTAGGGTAATAATGATATAATTACACAATTGTTTAATCATAACAATAATGAGATAAGTGAGAATAAGGAAATTTTGTAACATTTGAATATTTATTAAATTATTATTATTATTATTATTATTATTTTATTAATTATTATTATTATTATTATTATTATTATTTATTATTATTATTATTATATTATCTTAATTATTAGTATCATTGCCAAAAATCTATCATATTCGTATAATAACAATACATAATAATAAGTATAAGTATAATATAATATGCTAGTGGTTTTATAATATTGTTATTAGTATTATTATTGTATATTACATTTTATTATTTGTACTGGTATATAATTGGCAAAAAATAAGTATTATACAGTAATAATTACAGTATTAACGATACTAATTAAGATAATGTTATACATTATGTTATAAAATCGTAGTATTGTTATTATTATTGTTATTACTATTATTATTGGTTGTGGTTATTGTATTATTGCAAAATATATAATATATCCATAATTGCCATATAATGATAACAATTGCAATATATGATAATAATTGCAATAATGATGATAATGAATGCTGATAATGATGATAAGATGATAATGATGATGATAACGATTAATAATGATGATCATCATGATAATATGATGATAATACAGGAATTGTGTCCATATATAATTAAAAAGGTATAATAACATTCCCAAGTCCCGAAAGCGGCCAAGCTAGCGAAATATAGCCTTTGAGAGTATCTCCAAAATGAGTTTTTTCCATTTCTTTGGTGATTTCGGCAATTATTAGGGTAATAATGATAATATATTACCAGAATTGTATTAATCATAAAATAATGATGATAAAAGTGAGAATAAAGAGAATTTTGATAACATTTGAATATTAATTAAATTATTATTACTTATTATTATTATGTTATTATTATTTTTATTATTATTTATTATTATTATTATTATTATTTATATTATTATGTATATAATTCAAAAAATTATTATATTTAATAATACAATAATAACGATAATTAGTATAATGATATAATTATGTTATAAATTTATTATATTATTATTGTTTATTATTCTCATTATGTATTATTGTTACTGTTATTATAATTGCAAAAATAATTATTATAACAAATAATTCAGAATAAGATACATTAAGATAATGATATAAATTATTAATAAATGTTATTATTGTTATTATGTATTATATATTATTGTAGGTTATATATATTCAAAAATAATTATATAATAACGCAATTGTGATATAATAGAATAAAATGGTATAATGAAAAAATTCAAAGTGATAATGATGAAATAGAAATAAGCTATTGAGATAACATCATATAAATGAGTTTTTTTCATTTTTTGGTATTTCGGATTATAGGGTAAAAAGATAAAAATACCAAATTTATCAAATAAGCGTAATGTAGATAAATGATTTTTACCATTTGGATTTTTCATTATTGGTATTTGTATTATTATTATTATATTATATTACAATTATGTATTATATATATATATGATATTAATATAAGATTTCAAAATTTATCTATTAAATATAATTATTATATATTATTATTAATTATTTTAATAATATTATTATTTATAATTATTTTATTATTATTATTTATTTATTTATATTATTATATTTGCCAAAAATCTATATATTGTAATAATAACAATAATAATAATAAGTATATATAATAAATAATGCTAGTGGTTATAATATTATTGTATTATTATTGTTATTATTATCATTATTTATTTACTGGAGTATAATTGCAAAATATTATTATAACAGTAATAATTAAGTAATACGTATAATTAATAATGATATAAATTATATATAATTTATTATTGTTTTATTATGTTTTATTATTATATAAAC
>NW_023659913.1:0-20356 GCF_015228065.2 Penaeus monodon | reverse complement strand
TCTCACCAGCTTGAAATTGGAAAGTTTTGATGGAAAAAAAAAATGGTAAAAACTTCAGGTTGAAAGGCTTTGCTAGAAAAAAGGAAAATGTGCTGACCCATATCAATAGGGCCCCTTTTAGAAAATTTGAGATCGACCCACAGGATGGGAAAACTCCCTATACGGGAATTCCTTCACAAAGGGACGTCCACATTTTTAAAGCAGTCTTCTTTGACATTGAAAAAAGGCTTTAATGATTACTACTTGGAAGGCATGGCCATACTCATGAAAGCTGGTAAATGACATTGGTTTTTAGAAGAAGGGCAATTAACCTACCTTCAAATAACAAAGCTTCCTTGCTGAGAGGAAAAGTTTGGGAAGTGTCCTCTAACCTGGAAGATCAGCTGGAAAGGAGTCCCCTACAAGGGAGTTGTCCTTAAGTATGGACCCTGTTTGCTATTGCTATAAATTGACAATAGTTGTCCTCGTTGTAAATCTGTATGTGGAATTTACACTGTACTGCTCAGGAGGCAGCTTTACAGGATGAAGGGCATAAGACCACATAATCCGGACTGCAAAAAAATTGGGGCAACAAAACCATGGTTCAGATTGTCATCAAGCAAGACCATGGGCTAATATATTTTCCACAAACGAGGAAATTCATCCTTCCCTCTTATTTAGGAGCAAACCCACTGCATTTTGTCCGAAGAGGTGAGGTACTATTTTTTTGTGACTCAAGCTTACAATGGTACCTTCACATCAAAAACAGTTAAAGGTGAAGAGCTACAAAAGTGGCTTAGTATTTTGTGGGTTTCTTTTTCACAATCTATCTTGGGGTTGCAGAACCGCACAACATTTCTGCGGCTTTTTACCGGGGCCCTTATTTATTAGTAAAACTTGGACTATGGATGTGAAGGGTTATCATCTGCAACCCATTGTTTTTCGGATTTTGAATCATTTTCATAATGAATATCTTAAGAAATCTGTTACTGGGGCTTTCAGGTCCCCTTTCACCTGGTGGGAGTTTCCCTGTATGCATTAGTGGAGAAACCACCCTTTTTTTTTTCATTACACCGGGGAACTACATGAACCTGAATTTTACTACACAAAACCTACAAGAGGATTCCGGGATCTTCCTACATCCAGATTGGTTTTTTCAACCTCCCATGAGGATAGCCTAAACCTATGGTAGGAGAATGAGGAAATTCTTTTGGAGATTCTCAATTTAAGTCTCACTAAGGTCTGGCTGTTGGAAATTCCCCAATTGCCCCATTTTTTTTGGATTTACTCAAGTCGAGCTGCATTTGGTTTGGGAAATTTGGGGAACCGGGAGAGAATTCCAAAAAAGCGGGTTCAGACAGAGATTTTTTTTAAAGGGGGACAATTTTCTAAAGGTTAAACAAAAGGGATCAGATTGGAATAATATAAAAAGATTTTTTTTTTTGAAATCTGATAAAATGGTGGGGGGGCCCTTTTTTGCAAGCCAGGGGAGCAGAAGGAAAGACTATTTGGTAGTCTTTTTCTCTAGCAGCCTTCCATTTTTTCCACTGCAAGAATTTACTTTTGCCATCCTTGCAGCCAGTCAAGATGACTAGAGATTCTTTTGTTGCCTTGCAAGCAATCAAAAAGAAGCTTAAGCTCATAATAACATTCAAAGTGGGGAGGGGAGGTTTTCAAAAATTGGCCTTGCACTGATTGTCCAAACACGTAAAAAAGATAAAACCTATTTTTGGGTCCCAAAAGCGGGCCCATGTTTGGTATTCAAGTGGGATTGGGGGGAAAAGAGCTGATTCGGAAGGCCCCAAAGGGGGGCAGCTGCCCGTTTCAGCCTTTGTGATGCTCGTTTTTCCTCTCCCACACACCGACCTTGGGAAACCCAGCCATCAGGAGGTTGTCTTCGCGATAAATGGAGAGGGAACAATGGGAGGCTACCTCTAGAAAATAAAAAAACCAAGGAGAGTTTTAGGAAATGATTTTGGGGCAGCAATCCATCCCAAAAGTAGAAAGTTGTATTCACAAAGATTTAAAAAAATTTGGGCCCACACAAGACCACCCCATGGGGCCCAATAAATTGGGCCTAAAAAGTGAAGCTCTTTTGGGGAGGGGGAATGCCAAGAGTCATTAAGGGTTTCCACACATGTAGGGGGGGACCAAAAAAAAGGGGGGACCAAAGCCCGTATTTTAATTTGTCCCTCCTTATTACAGGGGGAAAAAAAATTGCCATTGGAGGATTGTGACATAGAAAGTGTTTTTATAATATTTTTTCAATTAAGATATAATTATGAAATAATTTTTTTTTTGCAATCATTTTATACCACAGAGCATAATATTTTATTGCTCCTAGTTTTTAATATTAATATAATTTTTTTTATTGTTTATTTGTAAAAATTTTTTAATTGATAGATTTTCCAAAATTTTAAGATATTTTTTCATTTTCCATTTTAAATAAAGTATTGCCGCTAAATGAACCCTGAACTGTTGGCCCGGGCCCCGGAGATAAATTTTTAAAAAATAATCAATCATTCAAATTTTTTTGTTTTGGATGCCAGCCAACATGGTTTGGTTTCCGTGGGAATGAAGCCGAGCTGTTTCAGAGGGCCGAGCCAGCTTCCATCCTTTAACCGCCCAAAAAAAAAAAGTTGTTAACAAGGTCTGAGAAAAATCGGACACACCAAAAGACTGCCCGCATAATGGTTTTAAAAAATGAAGCACTTTTTTGTTGATGCCGAGGGGCAACATGTAGTGGAAAGATGTGCTTTTCTCAGCCCAAAAAAAGTTTTGAAAATGTACTTTTTGTTCCTCCATATACATAGGAAAAAAGTGTGTTTGGGGGGAGGATTGTGATGTGGGGAAATATTTTTAAAACAAAGGTTAAAATATTTTGTGTGGGATTATATTGCATATGTATATTAATAAGCTTTTTAAACATTTTTAATCCTGCGATGTATTCGCCCGCTTAATGACCTTAGCAGTTTGGGACGGGACAAGCAGATATTTTTTTAATAAATCCCCATTGTTGATTATGTGTTTTTGTATAATTTTATATTCAATTTATTTCTCATATAGTAAATATATAGGCATTTAGGGTCTATCTACTACATGAAATATTGATACCAGTAATTACCTCTCTTCTTCTCTCTCTCTCTCTCCTCTCTCTCCCTCTCTTTCCTCTCTCCCTTCCTCTCTTTCCCTCCCCCTCTCTTCCTCCCTCCCTCTCTCCCTCTCCTCCTCTCTCTCCTCTCCCTTCTCTCTCTCTCTCTCTCCTCCTCCCCTCCTTATCTATACATTTTTAAAAACACATCATAACTCTGGTAAGTGAGAACAGGGGACACCTTTGAGGAAGAAATTTACGTATATCTCCAACAAAACTGAAGATAAACAAATGAAAGTAAAACAAATGAAAAATACTTATAGAATTATCAAAAATAATGATAATTAAAAATGAAAAAAAAAAGAAGATTGAATGAAGAGCAAACCCATGCACGCCAGGGCGCAGGCTGTGTTTGAGCCAGAAACAGAGATCGGCCGTGGGTTCTCGGGGATACAATAGATTTCATCTTCCGGACAACACGAAGAGTGGAGCTTGGCACTGGGAAATCCGGACTTTGTCCCTTCGTTTCTCCCTCTTTTTCCTTTCGGGTTGTTTTCTTTCTCCCTTTTCTTTGTTTTTTCTTTTTTTTTTCTTATTTTTTCTCCTTTATTTGTTATTTTTCAACCCCATTTTTTTTTACGGGAGTGTGGTTTTTTTTAGTGGGGTGGATTGCCAGTTTATTAGTATTAATTTTCTATAAAATATATAATTGATTCTATTCATGTTTTAATTTTCAGATATGATGATTATGACTAAAGGGTTTTTCAGGCATATGGTCGGTGTGTTCCCATTTTGCTTTCCCAGCCATGTCAATGTTTTTTTAAGATTATTTAAACTTGCATTCGAGAAGTAACCATTCCATATTGCAAACATGGACACCTAAGGTGAAAGAAAATTTTCAACCTAAAAGTATTTCTTTTTATTATTAATATTATTATCATTATTGTTATTTTATTTTATTATCATATCATTACCACTGACTGAAAAAAACATTTTTCACTTAATATAGTTATTTTCCATCCAGTATTGTTCCCAATTATTACTACTAGCATTAATAGTTATTTTTTATTAGTATTAATCACTGTCATGATTATTATTATAGTTATTGTTGTTTGTCTTTTTAATCATCAAAAATCAACATATTGCTATCATTGTTTATTATTATTAAACATTATTATGATTATCACTAATCATTTATCAAATGTTATTGTTTTTTGAATTCTTATTTCTTATTTAAACCAATAAATAGCATCATCATCTCATAATTTCATTCATAATCAACCCATTATTATCATCATTATCATCACTAGTACTTTTTACTAATACTTTTTTATGATCATAAAATTTTTTCAAGAAACAAAAAAGCCCCAGACAGCAAGAAATAAAAACAGCCAAAGCACAGGCGCACACATGATAAATAACATATAAAATAACACTAACAGCTTTAAAAAAGTTTTTCGTGTTTTTTACAACATGAATTACATTTTAACATCAATACCCACTATTTGAATAGTACATCAGTGTTTAAGATAATGTATAATGTCTCGCTGGACTTTTATTTTTCAGTTTGTGAATGTATTTTCCTGCGTCACCTGTCCCCTCCTCCCTATCCCGACTTTTTATAAAGTAAAATATCTTTACAGGGATTTGTATCCTCTCCCCCCTCTTCCCCTGTCCCTCCTCATTCCTTTTTTACCCCGCCCCCCTCCCAACCCCACGTCTCTCTCTCTCTCTCTCTCTCTCTCTCTCCTCTCTCCTTCCTCTCTCTCCTCTCTCCCTCCTCTCTCTCTTCTCTATCTTTCTCGGTCTTACTCTCACTGTTTGTCTGCTTTCTTTTCTTTACCTCATGTATAACACACATACGATAAAAACCCCGGGACGACAAGGCAGCAACTCCATGCGGTTTTTTAGAAAGCCGTATGTTGAAAACGTAGCCTTTTCGTGCCTATCTTGGGTTGATCGTCAAGACATCAGAGGTCTGTGTTTTCGTCCGCCACGTTGGTTTAGTTTCGCTCGGTCGTTCTGGGCAACACTGGGTAAATCGGTGGCTGGGAAGTGTAATCAGGCGTAGGGAGATTAAACAGCACAAACGCTTGAGCAGGTCTGGTAGCAAAATTTAATAAAGGAAAATTACGCGTGGTGGTGTTGTTGTAATTATTGCACGATGGGAGAAAATTTATGGTCGCGGTTGTGTGGCGGGGTAATATTTTTGTTTTCAGGCGGACTAGAGAAAAGTATGGCGGCGATTTCCCTGTAACGTTTGTGGTTTTTTGCTTAAGCCTGTGTCCGAGGTTTTGTTTTTTTTCTCTTTGGGCAATTTTTTCTTTCTTCGGCCGGAGAAGGGCCGTAATTACTGAAAATGAAAAAGAAGGGTAAAGGGAAAAAAGACAGATCACAAAATGAAACACAGAAAGGAAAATTAAAAAATTAAAGTAAAATGTTTTGTAGAAAACTTGTAAAGAAATATTTTAAATTGAAACATAATACATTATAAACAGTCCCGTAGAAGATAGATGGCCCATATACATATATATGGTGGGCCGTAATAAATTCCCAGTAAGTCGATCATAATTTATTTCCAGTAATTCGATTTACCAACAAACGATTTACTCCCCAGTGGTCAGGGTTTTGAAAACCGAGGGGCCCGTCCCTCAATGTATTTTTAGTTCTCACACAATTTCACCATGACAATCTTCTTTTTTTCATTTGTCCTACTTATTTATTTGTCCACTCTAAGAGGTTAGTACTAATTGTTTTCTTTGTACGGGATGGCTTTTGTTATTTTTTTTTGTGTGTGCATATAATACCCGCATTGCTCCTTCAAACCTGTTTTATCTGCCGGGGTCCTTTGGGGTGGTGGTGGGGGAAGGAGGGAGGGAGGAAAAAGGGTGCCAGTAAACCCGTTTTTCAAACACAAACACAAGCCCCACATACAGGAAGGAAGAAAAGAGGGAGAGAAGGACTACACTAAAATCCATAAAATGTTTATACATTGTACTCTATAAAAAATATACCACTGGCATAGTAATATTTTTCAGGTGGGAAACAGTAACCGATTACCTTTTGATTAAAAAGGTAATCCGATTACCTTTTTGATTAAAAAAGGTAATCGGTTTTTTTACTGTTTGCATAAGTAGTCGAAGTAATCTATTTCCAAAAAAGTGTATCGCGCCCATCACTAATAAACCACACCAACAACCACACACAACGCACGCGCGGCGCGGCGCCGCGCCGCGCGGCGCGGCGGGGTGTGTGTTGTGTGTGTGGGTTTGTTGGTGTGTGTGTGTGTGTGTTGTTGTGTGTGTGTTGGTGGTTGTGGGGTGGGTGTTGTGGTGTGTGTGTTTAAAAAATACATGTTACACACACACATAAAATATATATATAATATATAATATTTATATTATATATATTATATATTATATATATATATATCATACATTTTATAATATTATAAATATGTGTATATATAATATATATAGTATAAATATTATATATAAAAATATTTATAATATATATATATGTATATTATATATTATATTAATTATATATATATAATTATATATAATTAATAATATATATATATATATATAGATAGATAGATAGATAGATAGATAGATAGAATTAGATTAGATAGATATAGATTATATAGATATAGATATGTATCTCTGGGCTCTCAGACTAAGAAATCCGTCCCTGGCAAACCAGGAAGCCATGGAAACTCGATCAACAACAGCATTTGGAGATGTCGGTACCTATGTAGAAGAACTAAGCTGTGGTCCCCGCCAAGGGCCCTTTGATACTTCCAGTTTTTGCTCTATGGAAAGCGAAAAAACGGACGATTCCAGGGTCTTGGAATTTTTTGGGTCTTGAATTTTCCTTTTTTGGTAAACAAGTCCCCTTCCCCGGAATTCATTTGGTTACACCATTGGGCAGGGTCCTTTACGTGTTCCAAAAAACCGGCGGTTTACACCGCGAGACTGGGCATTGGGCCCCTTTTTTCTTTTGCATAATCCCGGGTTTCGGCCCAACTCAGGCTATATGGGGAACCACCTAGCCCCGTTTTTTCCTTTGTGGACGATCCTGCCCTAACAAGTTGTTCTCTCTTGCCGAACAACCCTGGGTGGGGGGAGGCCCTGTGGGACGACCCCAGGAGAATTCAGGGTTTTTTTTTTGGGCACTCGACAAAGACCCTTGTTCGCGAAGGAATTAGAGTTGGGCCGTGGGCCTGCCTGGGAGACTCCCACCATGAAGGGCCCTCTTGTGGTTTGGAAAAGAAAAGGGTTGGGATGCCGGTCCATTTTGGCGCCCCCGGTCGGCATTAGCCCCTTGATGATGAATGTTTGATGATAAAGAATATGTAAAATATAATATAAATTTTAGTTTTTTTGGGTGGGGGTGTTTGTGGTTTATTATATTATTGGGGTTAATATAATATATTTTTTTTATATATTATTAAAAAATATTTTATATAAAAATATAATATATATTTTATATATTAATATTTTGCATATAATAATGTAACCTTTATACATTAATACATAATTATATATAAATTAAAATTTAACATAATAAAAATTAAATATAATATAATTTTAATAAAATAATATAATAATATTATAATATTATATATATTAATAAAAATTTAAAATTTATATTATTTTAATATAGATATATATTTTTACCCACAAAATAAAAAATATTAAAAACCAATGTATAATAATGTACATTATGTAAAAACATGATGGCATATGTTGGGTTGGGGGTGTGTGTTGTTGTTTTAAATTTTATATTATTATTATTTTAAATTTTAATATTATATTATATTATATTTATTAATATTTATTTTATATTATTATATATATATATATAATTTATATATATATAATTTTATTATATAAATTTTAACATAACCCCCACATAATAATAATTTTTAAATGGTTTTTTCAGCTTGGTGATGGGGTATTGGTGTGATGGTTTTTTCACATTAATCGATGCTTCCCCCGCCCGCTGGCTTGACCATTTGGGTTTTTTGCCCCCTTTTTTTTTTTTTTTACTGGTGGGTTGTTGGGCTTTTTTTTGTGGCGGTGTTTCATGGAATTTTAGCTCCTGCCACCGAAGCAATTGTCGGTTTGACCTCCTTTAACCTTGGACGGTCCCCACTTTAACCGGGGGACGGCCCCCCCACTTACCCCTTCCGATCTTTCAAGACTGTTTTTCGTGTGGGGGGGGAAGTACCCGAACTGTTACGATCCTCAAAATTTTGTATGATTTTGAACTATGTAGTTCCCTTGAAAACGAAAATTTTATTTTTTTTTTTACTATATAACGGGTAAACTTTTTTTTTTTGTGGAATTTTACCCATTGAGTTTCCTGGGTATGCATTTTTGTTACTAGTAATTTTTTTATTTTTCATTTATTATTAATCATTAACATTTTTCTTTTTCCACTATTATTATCCATTATCATTTTTTTCAATATTGTCTTTTATCTTTTAAATTTTTTTTAATCCCTCTTAAGGGGGGAAAAAAAATGAAAAACTATGTTCCCCCATGCTAAAACATTTTGTAATTAAAAAACCTTTTCATTCATCTAACCAAGTTTTTAAAACCAAACCCCGTTTACTTTGGGCAAGGAAACGCCCCCCCAACCTTAGGCCCTGGATTTGGGGCTTTTTCCCATTCAATTTTTACAAAAATTCATAAAACAAAAATATTGGTAAAAAAAAATAAATTAAAGAAAAAGGAAATTTAGAAATTCACATTTAGCGGTTTTTTCCAGTCCTTAAAAGTGGACACTGTTTTTTTCTTTTCCTTTTAATTTTTTTTTTAAATACATGCCCCCTTTTTTTTTTCCTTCATTGTATTGAAAACACCAAGAAAAAAACCCCCAAAAATTTATTATTAACTAAAATATCTTTTTTTTTTTTTTTTCAAAAAATTAAATTAGGGGGGGGGTATTCGTTTAGGTAATTATCATAAAAGGGAAATACCGAAAAAAAAAACCCTGTGCCATTTTTTTTCCCCAATTTTTTTTTTGTTTGGGACCAAAAAGGGAAAAAAAAAACCAATAAAAAAACCCCTTTTTTTTAGTAAAAAAAAGAAAAAAAAAAAAAAAGGGGTTTGCCCCCCTAAAATAAAAATCTTAAAAAAACCCTTTATACCCCCAAAAATCAAAATTTTTGTAATTTTTCAGTGTCAAAAGCCATTTTTTTTCAAAGAAAAAAAACCCCTTTTTAAAGATTTTTTTTTTTAAAAAATTTTTTTTTTTTTTTTTTTTTTTGGGGGCCATTTTAAAAAAAGCAACAAAAAAAAACGGGGTGGGTTTAAGCCCATGTAATTTTTAAAAAAGTTTTTTCAAAACCCCCTTTAACTAAAAAAAAAAGGGAAAAAAATTTAACATAAAAAAAAAATTGTTGCCCAAAAAAACGGGGGGATATATTTGGGGGGGGGGCTTTTTAAAAAGCTTTTTTTTTTTTTGAAAAACACCTTAAAACCAATGAAAAACAACTAAGGTCAGAAAAATTTCTCCATTTCCCCCCAATACCCTGAAACTATAGGCCAAAGGGAAAATGGGGGGGGCCCATTTTCCCGGGAAAAATTTTTGTGAATGCCGTCCCCCGTTTTTCAGAAAAAACACATCCAATTTTTACACTTAAAAAAATTGAAATATGAAACGTTTCTGTGTTTAATTTCCACAACATTTTTCGGAGTAGAACCGTGGTCCCCCCTTCTGTTCCCCCAAAATATCTAAAAAATTTCTCCCTAATTTCCCATATTTTTTTCCAAATTCCCCCCTTAAATTATTTAAAACAGATCCCCAAATTTTTTTCCCTTCCCATGAAAACCATCAATAAAAAAATAAACACCATTGTTTAACAAAAACCTAAAATAAAAATTTACATACCCCCCTTTGAAAAAACCCATGGTAAAAAAATTTTTTTAAAAAAAAATTTTTTTTTACATGAACTTCTAATAATTAAAATACTTTTAAAAGCCATAATTTTAAAAAATTTGTCTGAATCGAGAAGCCCAAAGAAATTTGTAACATGGGCAACACAAAAGCATATAACAAAAGAAAATCAGTTTAAAAAGCCTAATAATAATACCCAACTTTTCCCCTTGAAGCCAAAATATTTTTTGCCTGGGGAAACTGCAAGACATAACTTCTTTGAATAAAATTCCCATTCTAATAAAAAAAAAACTACAAAAACCTACAGTATGGCAGGAATTAAAAAAATCAAAATTCACCCTGCGCCCTACAAGAAAACAATGAACCCCCAAAAGGAAGAATCCTGTTTTTTTTTTTGAAAGAGAATAACCGGACGTGGGGGGAAAAGCCGTTGTTTTGAAAGATTCATTTATACGTAAACTTTTTAAATTCTGTTTTTTTTTTGTTTGGGATAGAATGATTAATAAAAAAAAATTTGGAACATAAAAATTGGATTGAGAAAAAGATTTTTTTTTATAAGTAGCTACTTTTAATTTTTTGGGAACCTTCACCTTTGGTTTTCGTTTGAGTTTTTTTGAGGTTAAAACGCACCAACTTTTAACGCATGTTGTTTTCCCCTCCCTGGGAAATGGAAAATGAGATTGCGGGCCCAAATTTCTTTTAAAAAGCAGTTTTTTATCTATTTCACTATACAAGAATATAAGATTAAAACCCAAACTAAGGTAAAAAATCAAGTAAAGGATTTTACGTGGAATTTTCCAATTTGGGACCGGGGCCAATTTTTTTCCTTTAAAACTAACTGAAATTTTGATTTCTAAAGTTCCAAACATTTTTCGAAAAAAAAAATTTCGACTTTGTAACACAAAATAAATTTTTTTAAAAAAGGGGATCAAAATAAATTTGGGGTTTTGATAACTTTCACGTGTCCCCGCCAAAGAAATTAATAATTTGATAAATAAATAAACACATATTGGGAACAAAAGCTATACAAAAGGGGGGTAAAATATCAATTAAAAAAAAAACTTTTTAATCTAAAAAAAAATTATACGGTAGCATTAGGCTGAACGAAGATTTCCCAAGAATGTTTTCAAAAAACACAACCGTTTTGCTGAATTAATCCAATAAGCACCTGGAACTGAAAATCACGAAATTTCCATTTAAAATATGCTTAATTCCTTCACTTGGAAAAAACCGAGTCCGCTTCCCGCCTATTGCCCCCCAGGATTATGGGTAAACACTGAAAAACAGATCCAAATGTATTTTGTTAGAAAATAATAGTTATTCCCTTTGGTTTTCTTTCAGATTTTTTTTATAAGAAAAAATAATTTGGTCGTAGGTTTCTTTCGAAAATATGTTTGTAAGGAAAAATCCGTGTTGCAAAAAATTTGCTTGGGGAATTTTGTTTTTAAACCCAACAAGTAAATATCCCATCTGGCAAAAAAAAAATCTTTCAAATTTTTCCCCTAAGCCCATATTAAAAACAATATCAAATTTATCCTTTTTTGAATGACAATAAAACGAAAAAAAAAAGGAACCACAAACACAATAGGCTACCTTTTCTCCCCCCCTTTTCATCAAAAATTATGAGATTTTTTTTTTTTTTTTGAAATGGTGATTTAGTCTAGTACTACCTCGTACATAAAAAAGAAAAACTTCAGAAAAAAAAACCCAGCAAATTTTTACACTTTTTTCTATGGATGTAATTATCTCTGTTGTAATAAAAATTGTGTGTTATTGTTTTTTGTAATGTACGTATGTTATGTATTTATTATGGTTTAATAATTGTTTTTTGTTGGGGGGGTGTGGGGTTGGGGGTGTTTTTGTGGGGGGTTGTGTTTTGGTGGTGGGGGGTGGGGTGGTGTTTTTGGGTGTGTGGGGGTGGTGGGGGTTGGTGGGGTGGTGTGTTTGGGGTTGTGTGGTTTGGTGGTGTGTTGGTTGGTTTTGTGGGGTTGGTTGTGGGTTGTTTCCCCCGTGTGTGGTGGTGGGGTTCCCGTGTGTGTTGTTCCCCGTTGTTGTTTTTCCCCCGTGGTTGGTTGTGGTTCCCCCGGTTGTTGGTGGGGTTTGGGGGTGTGGGTGTGGTTGTTGTTTTTGTGGGGTTTGGGGGTGTGTGTGGTGGGGTGGTGTGTGTTTGGTTGGTTGTTTGGTGTTGGGGTTGGGGTGGTTGGTGTGTTGTGGTGGTGGTGGTGGTGTGTTGGTGTTGGTGGGGTTTGGGGTGTGGGGGGTTTGTGGTTGGTGGGGTGTTTGGGGTGTGTTGGTGTTGGGTGTGGGGGGTTGGGGTGTTTTCCCTTTGGTTGGTTGTGGGTCCCTGGTGGGTTTTTCCCGTGTGGGTTGTGTTCCGTGTGTGTGTCCCCGTGGTGGGGTGGTTTTCCCGTTGTGGGTGTATCTGTAATTGTTAATCTGTAAATATGCATGTATAATATGCATGGTATTATAGGGCAATGTTATATATGAAAATGTAATATATGTTAATTTGCAATAACATCCACCCCCACAATTTTGTTGCAATTTTTTTTTTTTGCTAAATCGAAAAAGTAAATTTGTTTATCCATTAGAATGGGGGGAAAGACAAGTGGCGGCCCCCCATATAAAAGTCTGGCCAAACGAAACAAACCCCAATCAAAGTTAATCTTAATTGGGTGAAAACCGTTTCAATATCTTGAAACCTTTTTAAAAAAGAAACCAAATATCGACGGACAAATAGTTTTTTTTTTTTTTTTTGAAAAAATAAATACACATAAACAGTAAAAGTGGAAAATTTTCAATCTAATTGTAAAAAAAAAAAAAACCAATAATGTTGTTTTTTTGGAAAAAATGAAAACCGTTTTACACGCTTTTTTTTCCCCATCGATTTCAGCTTTTAACTCAGGGGAAAAACAAAACAATAAAATCACCATTCTCCATCAAAACTCAAAACCTCATTAATTTTTTTTTTATTTTTTTTTATTTTAATAAAACTAGAAATAAGTCTGAGACCACATTTACAAGGACCATCTTTTAGGGGTTTCAGTCCCCACGTGTTACCTAAACTGGGGCCATAGACGGGCCCCGGGTTACCTTTTTGCATTATTGAGGCCAGCTTACACTGTTTTTTTTTTACAAATAATTTTTATACTCTTACGAAAAACAACTGGGGTAAAATAGATTATAACAAAAAAAAAAAAAAAAAAAAATTTTCATGATGGTAAAATTTTTTCCCAAAACCAATAGCAGAAAAAAAAAAATGACCTGTTTAATTTTTTTTTTTAAAATAAAAAGGGGGATAAAAAAAAAATTGATTTTTTTTAAAAAAAAGAAAAAACCCCTTTCCCCAAATTTTCCCCCTCCCTAAAACGCACCAAAAATAATAAGATAAAACCCCCAAAAGTATATTTTTTTAAACCCCAATTTTTTTTTTACACCCCAATCTACCCCAAACTACAATAATTTTTTTCCAATTTTTTTTTTAAAACCCCACAGTCATTTACGCCCCGGTTTTTTCACGTCCAAAAAAAAATTTTAATACTTTTTGGGGCCCCTTTCCCCATTTTTTTAATGAAAAAAAATTAAAAAGAACCATGGATGAAAATAATTACCCATAATGTAATAATTAAAATAAAAAGTTGCGGTTTTGTAAATTTTTTTTACTCAAAAAAAAAAAATTCTGTGTTTACCTTTTGTTTTTTGGGGCCAGTTCCCCCCTTTTTGGCCAAAAAAAAACCAAAAAAAAAACCCATAAAAACTTTTTTCCCACCACCTCTGTTCATATTAAGACTAAAAAAAATAAAAGGGGTTTTAGAATAATGTCATTTTTTTTTTTGGGGTTCCAAAAAAAAAAAAAAAAAATAAAAAAAGAAAGAAAAAAAATAAAATAAAAAAAAAAAATTTTAAAAAAAGGGGGGGCAATTTCTTGAAAAATAAAAAAAAGTATTTCCTTATCGGAAACAGATAAACCCTTATGAAAAAAATATTTATTGTCCCCCCCCCCCTCCAGAAAAATTTTCCCCCCATTCGGTTAACGTTTTTTTTTTTAAGCCTTTTTATTCACATTTTTTTTCAATGCAATTATGTGGTTTTTATACCCCCAAAAATGGCAAAGGGAAAAAAAAAGGGGGCCCCTATATTGTGCAAAAAAAGTAAGGGAAAGGACGGGTTGCAAAAAATTTTTTTTAAAAAAAACGGGGGGAACAAGCACCCCAAAGGGGGGTTTTTCTTTTTTTTTTCATTTTTTTTAAATTTTTTTTTTGATCTTGCGGTTTTTCGCGAGTGCCGGGGATCGGCTCTAAGAACGTTTTTTTTTTTAGGGGGGAGGAAAGCCCTTTTTTTAAAAAGTTTTTCTTTTTTTCCCAAAAAAAAAAACCAAAACCACCAACCACCCCCCAAACAAAACCCACACACACCCACAAACCAAACCCCCCCAACAAAAACCCCCAAAAACCCCCAAAAAAACCCCAACCCCAAAAACCCCCAAAAACCTTTCGTTATTTTTCCCCCTTTTTTATTTTTTTTTCCCTTTTTACGGCTTTTA
This sequence comes from Penaeus monodon, assembly GCF_015228065.2. Classification (NCBI taxonomy): domain Eukaryota; kingdom Metazoa; phylum Arthropoda; class Malacostraca; order Decapoda; family Penaeidae; genus Penaeus; species Penaeus monodon. The sequence goes on along the minus strand of NW_023659913.1, from coordinate 5,834 downwards.
AACTGCAAAACTTTAAGGTAAACTTCCACATCCCCTTTTTTCAACACTGGCCCCCCAAAGCCGGGTTTTGTTCCCCAAAAAAACAAATGCAAAAAAAAGCGGTTTTACGGCCTTGGGGGTCTCTCGTTTTTTTGCGATTTTTTTTTATGCGGAAGTTAGGGAATCAAAAATTTTAGATTTTAAATTTAAAATTTTAAAAAATGCGAGGGGGGGGAAGAGGAGAGAGGGGAGGGAAGAAAGAAAGGGGGGAAAGGGCCAATCCAAATTCAACCCAACCTTCCATGCCAAGCTAAAATCCCGGAGAAAAAAAAAACAAAAAAAAACGTCAGAATCTTCATTACCACATTCCTCAACTTAAAAGCACATGTTAGCCCGCACGTACAAAAAAAAAAAATACAATTAGAAAGAATGATTCCAAAAGCAATAGATTCCATTATCACTCATACCTAATTTTTTAATTGCCCAACAGTAAACTCTGACCCCCCCCATTTGATGATTTTTAACCGTAGTAACCGCAATCATAATCCAAATGTCGATAGTAATCTACGAATAATATCACGTTGGAGACTCTCTCTCTATTCCTAATACTACTTGTACAATCTAATGAACACTATCGCTATTTCAATGATAATCGGCCTAACGCTTATAGCTATTTCTATCTGTTCTAAAGGTTGATCATTTGAAACGGTGATAGATGATAGAATCCAGACTGTAGAAGATCGTTTAGGAATATTATCCTCTGTTCAAAACTGATAAGGCGGGAGGGGACAAGTTCTATATATTTTTTTCTTTTTTTCTTTTTTTTTGAACTCGAAAAGGGTTTTAAAATGATTTTTTTTTGTGTGTTTTGATTCTCTCTTTTTCCTCCTTTGCCACAAATATCAAAGGAACTTCAAAACGTTTCATATATATAAAATGAGGTTTCATCTTTGCTTTTTTCTTTGGATTAAGTTAATCCCGCTGTACAAAGATCATTTATATAGAAATCATGTAATTCCATTTTTTTTACAATATCGTATTCTATAAATCGGTTTCCGCAAACAGTTACTTAAGTCATATGTATATATCTCATGTATGTATTTTCCACAGTGCGTCCGCCCATTGTCATTACAACGATGAAAAATACCATTTAGGTATCACCTAAGTGTAGGAAAGACCTTTTGTTCAGTGGCATCTTACTTCTGTTGCCGTGTAGGATATTTTCGGACACGGTTCTCGCTTTGCCTGTCCCGCTTCTACTGGGTTTATTTTTAATGCGGGTTGATTTGGCTTTCTTTGCTTAAACGCCTAGAAATCAGTTTCAAACAATCTCTAAATTATGTGAAAGAAAAAAAAGTTAATAATAAACATGCATAGCATGTTTCATGAAAATTTATGTATATATTTATAATTATATAATTAAACTTTATTGCCTATTTTTTCCCTTTTCAGTTTTATCTATTATTTTTCTACGATATATCTTTTTTTTTCATTTTTTGTATATACTCTGATTCAAGTATCACTTGGGTTTGGATAGCTCTAATAATTTGTCGTGTTTTCTATTTTCCCGGGCAGCTGGCCATATCAAGAAAAGATTAATAATAACCAATGTGGATTACAACCCGCAGCCAAGCGAGCTCAAGCCCGCCAGTGGGAGAACCCGTCAAAACTCCGCCCCTTTTTTGGAAAAAAAAAATTTTTAAAAAAAAAAGGGCCCCCCCCCAAAAAAAGGGAAAAAACCCACTTTTTTTCCCGGGTTTTTTCCCCCCCCCCCCCCCTTTTTCTCTTTTTTTTTTAACCCCCTTTTTTTTTGGGGGGTTTTTTGTTTGGGGGGGGGGGTTTTTTTTTTGGGGGGTGGGGGGGGGGGGGGGGGTTTTGGGGGGGTTTTGGTTTTTTGGGGTTTGGGGGGGGGGTTTGGGGGTGGGGTTCGGGGGTTTTTTTGGTTTTTTTTTTTTTTTTTTTTTTTTTTTTTTTTTTTTCCCCTTTGGGGGGGGGGGGTGGGGTTTGGGGGGGGGTTTTTTTTTGGGGGGGGGGTTTTGGGGGTTTTTGGGGGGGGGTGGGGGGGTTTTTTGGTGGTGGGGGGGGTTTTGTGGGGGGGTTGTGGTTGGTTTGTTTTTTTGGGGGGGGTTTTGGTGGTGGGGGGTGTTTGGGTGTGGTTGGGTGTTTTTTGGGGGTGTTGGGGGGTTCCCCGGGGGGGGGGTTGGGGGTTGGGTTTTGGGGGGGTTTTGTTTTGGTTTTTTTGGGGGGGTTTTTTGTTGAGTTTTTTGTTTGGTTTTTTTTTTTTGGGGTTTTTGGGGGGTTTTTTTGGGGGGCTTTTTTTGGGGGGGGTTTCCCCCCCTTTTGCCAAAAAAAACCCCCCCCAAAAAAAGAAAAAAAAAACCCTAAAAAAAAAAAAAGGGGGAAAAAAAAAAAAAAAAACCAAAATTTAAACCTTTAAAAAAATTTTTTTTTAAAAAAAAAAAAATTTTTAAAAAAATTTAAAAAAAAAAAAAATTTTTTTAGTAAAAAAAAAAAAAAAAATTTCAAAAAATTTTTTTTAACCTTTAAAAAATTTTATTATTATAAAATTCAAAAAAAATTTTTAAAATTTTTTATATTATATTTTAAATATTATATATTTTTTTATTATTATAGTATTAAATTATTAAAAATATAATAATATATAATTTTTATTTAATCCCAAAACACAAAAAAAATACTATCTTTTTTTCCCTTTTAAAATCTATTCTAATCCCTATCTATCTAATCTTTTTATTCATCTTAATCAAATTTTTTCTTCAAATCTATCCAAAAACCCTAATCCTAAATCTATTTAAAATCTATCTATCTATCTTTAAATCTTCTATCTTTAATCTATCCTGCCCCCCCTATTTAAACAAAATCTTTTTTCCTCTTTCTTAAAATTTTCCTATTAAACTTTAATCTAATATAATTATTATATAAAAATAATAATATTATATATTTAAAAAAAATTTTATATATATTTAATTTATATTAAAAATTTATAAATATTATATACAAAAAAAATTTTATTAACCAAGGGTTTTATAGGGGGAGGAAAAAAAAAAATTTGGCAAAAAATTTAAAAATTTTTTAAAAATTTCATTCCCCAACAACAACCCCAAACCCCAACCAACCCAACACAAACACCACACAAACCACACCCCCCAACCACAAACAACAAAAACCCCCAAAAACACAAACAAAAATTAATTTTATATAATATTATAAATAATTAAATTTAAATTTTATAAAAAATTTTTTGGGGTTGGGGGGGTTTGTTTTTGGGTGGGTTTTGGGGGGGGTGTGTGGGGGTTTTTGGGTTTATATTTTTATGTATTTTGTTATATTTTTAAAAATTATTTATTTTAAATTTAATTATTATTTATATTATATATATTTTTAAATATATAAACATATATATACATATACAATTTAAATTTTAAAAAAAAAAAATTTATTATAATATAATTAAAATATATATATATATATATATTAAATTAAATATTATATTTAATAAATTAATTATTTAAACACAAAAAACCAGTTTTAAATGGGGGTTTTTCATTTTATTATAATTTATTATTTAATATATTAATTATTTATATTAAAATATTAAATTTTAATTTTAAATTAAATATTTAATTATAATATAATTTTAAAAACCACTTAAATATAAATTATAAAAAATTAAAAATAAAAAAAATTTTTTTTTGTTATATACATTATAGGGGATCTATGTTTTCCCGGTTTTAAAATGTATCGAAAAAGGGGGAGAGAGAGAGAGAAAAGAAAAGGGAGAAAAAAAAAAGGGGGAGAAGAGGGGGGGGGGGTTGTTTGGTTTGTGTTTGTGGGTGTTTTTGTGTTTGTTTTTTGTGGGGGGGGTGGTTTGGTGTGGGTTGTGGAAAAAGGTATGACAGAAGGAATATCTTCACAGAGCAAAAAAAGTATATTTGACCGGTGTTTTTAATCCTCATCAAAAATATCAAAAACCAGGCCAAAATACATCTCTTCCCATTGTGAGTGTTTGAAAAATAACACCAAGAACAGTACACAGCTCTGCATGCGGGACGCTTCCTTTGATAATATCCCACGAGCATTAAAAAAAAAAATGAATTTGGCAATACTTTTTTGTTCAACATTTTTTCCAGGAAATTAAAAATCCAACGTGTCTAACAGAAACAAGATTTTACAAATAAAATGTAATTAAACTACGGCCCTCTCGTTTTTTCATGTTAGTTTCATCCATTTCCCTCTTTCGCTTTTCATCTTGTTTGCAAATAACAGCAAATAAAACATTGCAAATTTTCCTTTCCCTTCATGTTAGTTTAAACCCACTTCATACTATCCGCTAATTGTCTAATTGATACTTTCATTTGCATTATTCAACATACATACATAAAAATACATAAAATCTAAATAATTTAAATATATAGTAATATATAAATATATTTTATAAATATAAAAAAAAAAAATAAAAAAAAAAATTAAAATAAAAAAAATAAAAAATATATAATATAATATAATTATAATTATAATATTATTATATTATATATATAGTAATATATAGAGGAAAAGAAAAAAGATAGATAGATTAGATAATTTAGATAGATAGATAGATAGATAGAATAGGTTGTTTTATTTTGATTTTTTTAATTTAACCCAAACAAGACAAAAAACTTTGATAATTGTTTTAGTATGTGTGGTTTTTGTTTCCAAATGTTTTAAATCTTATTGATCTTTTCCATTTTTAACCTTTTAGGGAACTTTTATGTTCGGGAAGACGTATTATGACCTTAATACTGTGGTAATTGTTAAAATCAGTCAGTAGGATTTTTTTGCAATCATGTAATTATCCCTTCATTTGAATCTCGTAAAGACCGGCTGAGACCGCATAAAAATTAAACGTCAGTCATTAAGGCCAAGGCCAAATTATCATGTTCTTCTCCTTTTTTGATTAATTTTGCAGTTTAAAAAAAATTTAACCAATGGCACACCCTCTATTTATAATCCATCCATTTTAAAAATGTCCGTCTTTCTATTCATCTTTCCCAGCCACCCAAAACCTTGTCAGTCTAATCCAGGCATCCATCTTATTCTATCTATCTATTTGTCCTATCTATTATTTATCTATTTCTACCCATCCATTATCTAGTATCTATCTATTTATTATCTATCTAATCTAATTCTATTATCTATCTATCTTATCTATCTATCTATCATAATCTATCTATCTATCTATCTTATTATCAAACCCTATCTATTTCTATCTCTATTCAACCCATTTTTTCAAAATAAATTATCGAATCTACAAGTTTATCTCTTACATATCTATCACGGACTATCTTAAGTATCTATCTACCTACCTACTCAAGGAACATGCCCAAATACACCAAGAGAAAGACAAAAAAAAACTGTAAGACCTAAATACATTCGCCAAAATAAATTCAAAAAAAAAAAAGAAACGAGAAATGGCAAAAGGCACGGCCTCCCCAACTAGCCAGAGGCACCGAAGGCTTACTGGATCTAAAATCATATATGCTTGGAGGAAGGTCGGCAAAGTAGCTGTGCCCAAAGGGCTGATTCGGGGTTCCCTCTTTTTTTGGTGAATCGGAAGAGAAGAGGGGGGTCTTTTTTTTTGTTATTTTCGTTAAAGGGGGCTGTTGGGGGTTTTCTGTAAGGAAAAATTCTTGGGGCAGTCCCCCCTTTTTTTTTTTTTTAATTTTTGGGAAAAAATGAAGTTGTGTGTTTTTTTTGGTTGGTTGTGGTTGGTGTTTGGGTTGGGGGGGTTTTGGGTGTTGGGTGTTGTGGGTGTGTGTTTTTTTTTGGGTTTTTGGTGGTTTTTGGGGTTTTTG
>NW_023659912.1:5000-20357 GCF_015228065.2 Penaeus monodon | reverse complement strand
AAAGGTAAAAAAAAAGCCCCGGGGAAAAACCGGTTAAAAAAAAAGAGGAGATTGCCCCTTGGCCCCTCCACCTACAAGCTAAAATCGGATGTTCGCGCGGACCTTTCCATTTCAAACTCCTTCATTTCGCTCAAATTTCTGTAGCACTAAAGCTTCACACTGCCAAAGGTGATGAGCGCAGGCGTAACAGGGTAATAATTCTTGCTGCAGAAATGAAAAGCCAACATTAAGCTGAAAATTGCTCTAAGAACGTGAGCAACAGCGGGGTTCCGCTCTGATTTGGCTGAGGACGCTCGCGCTGTGTAATGGACTCTGGCCCACGAACACATAACGTGCAGAAGGAAGTTCTCGTCTTGCCTCATTTGAGTACTTAAACGTTAGTCGCTGCGAAATGTGCGTTTGCTATCTGACCAGCGCCATGCGGTGCTGAAGGACGCTGCCTCAAATTAGGACGCTGCCTCAAATAATGCGCTCGACTCCATAAACTAGCGAAGGAGCTGAAACGCTGAGACAGGCGACGAACTCGAGGACAAATGGACGACAGTGCAACTTCCAGTTCGGCAGCTGCAGACATTTAGTCTAATTTCGCCTTATTTATTCATGAGGTAACCTTCACTGACTTTATACAATAAAAGAACAGTGCGTCTAGTAGGATAGAAGCGTCTATAATTACATAGGTATAAGGCGTGCGCGCGTGCGTGCGTGCGTGTGTGTGTGGTGTGTGTGTGTGTGTGTGTGTGTGTGTGTGTGTGTGTGTGTGTGTGTGTGTGTGTGTGGTGTGTGGTGTGTGTGTGTGTGGTGTGTGTGTGTGCGTGTGCGTGTGTACACAAATATATACACATACATATATGCATGTATATATATACATATATAGATACATATATATATATATATATATATATATATATATATATATATATATATATATATATTGTGTGTGTGTGTGTGTGTGTGTGTGTGTGTGTTTGTGTGTGTGTATATATATATGTATATGTGTATCTTCTTCTTTTAATGGTAGGTTCATGTCTGAGCCGCCGTGGTCACAGCATGATACTTAATTGTAGTTTTCATGTTGTGATGCTCTTGGAGTGAGTACGTGGTAGGGTCCTCTGTTCCTTTCCACGGAGAGTGCCCGGTGGTACTTTTTAGGTAATCATTCTCTCTATTTATTCGGGCTTGGGACCAGCCCTTGACTTGGGCTGGCTTGGCCACCCAGTGGCTAGGTGGGCAATCAAGGTGAAGTTCTTTGCCCAAGGGAACAACGCGGCAATTCATCTCTAAAACCTTTCATGATGTTAACATTCACTATGGCAAGCATTGAGATCATGATTTGAGGAAAATGAATTGCAAAAGATGAATATTTCCTCCTGAAGGCGTTTCAAGGTGATGGCTCCAGATCAGTGAGAGAGACAGAGAGGGGGTGGCAGCTAGACAGACAGAGAGCAAGAGAGAGTGGGGGGATGGCTGACAGGCAGACACAATAAGACAGAGAGATAGAGAGAGAGGAGAGAGGGAGGGAGGGAGCGAGGGAAGGAGGGAGAAATGAGGAGAGTGTCAGGCAGACTGAGGGACACAGAAAGACAGAGAAGGACCATTGCTTGCTTGCTTGAGATTTGCGAAGTTCTGGCTTCGCCCGGGCCTTTCACTTATGGCCCGGCCTGTGTCAGCTTTTTATGGCTGTCTCACTTGTTGGTCTGACACTCGGTGCTTACCGTGGCGGTGGGATTGCCAGCAGGCGCTCCTGTAGCCGTGGTGTAAGCATCTCGCATAATCTCTTTACCAGCACGACGGCTGTGTTCTGTGGGGTTTGTCTTAGGAATTGCGTGTGCACGCAATTCTCCAAGTAGTGTATCAGTGTGGCGTTCGGCTCGCCGCAATGCATGCAACACCTCTCTTCACGTTCTATGGTTTGTATGATCTGCCATGCACAGTGGTAACCTAGGCGCATTCTGTGCAGAAGGGACTTCGGTACCTCTGTGTTTATTCAGAGAGTGCCAGTGGTTCATAGCCTGTGGCATCTGAGTACCAGCTGGCGAGGGGGAAGTCTCGTTTCCTCTCTGTGAAGCGCAGGAGGAAGGAGTTGGCCGCCACCGTACACTTCCTCCTAAGTAAACTTCGGCTCTGATGTATTATCATGGGATTTGGGGGCATCCCCCGGCCCGATTTCGGCTAATCTGTCAGCAAGCTCATTGCCTCTGATCCCTATATGGCTGGGAACCCAGTTTATGATAATTCTTCTACCCTGAGCAAGCATCCTTTGTGTTATTGTCCCGATGGTTGTCAGGAGGTAGATGTTGTCAGTGTGTGAGCGCTGCTGAAGACAGTCGACGGCTCCTTTGGAGTCTGTGTGTATGACCACGTGTCCTTTTCTCCGGACGCGTGTCTCAGTGCTCCCATGATAGCAACTACCTCTGCCTGTAGCGAGGAGGCGTTGTCTGTTACCCTCATGGATATTGTGGCATCCCTTGCTGCAAAGCCGGCGCCTGCAGTGTGGGTCAAGGGATCGACCGATCCGTCTGTGTAATATGTTAGGCTCCCCGGAGGGGTGATGGTTGCAATGACCCTCTGGGTTTCTGCCTTTAGGCTAGGCGTACAACATTCAGTCTTTTTGCTTGCCAGTCTCATGACCGAGAAACTCTATCGAGGTTTGTGCCCACGGCGGAGCTTCGACAAAGTCAGGGTGTGGGGAGTCCATGCCCTTGGCCAGTAGTGGTTCTTTGAGCTGATGGCGTATTAGCACCCTGGCTGTGTGAGACAGCCAGGATTTGTTTGCAAACAGCTCGTTATCTGTTCTAGGCGTCTGACTATTTTGTGTCTTGGGGCTTGTGTTCCTGGGAGCCTGGATGACCTTTGATAAGAATTGTGCTGTCGTTAGATCAATTCGTGAGGCCAAGGGGAGAAGGTTTGTCTCCACTAGGAGGTTGAGGACCTTCGCCCACCTTGGGGCACCCAGAATGACCCTGGCGGCTTCGTTTTGGACTGTCTCCAACGGTCTTTATATTTTCTCTGATGCCAATCAGAGCGAGGGAGGCATAGTCTACAATGGGCCTGACAGCATGTACGTAGAATGATCTTAGTACTCTGTGTCTGGCCCTATGCGTCTTCCACTCATTACTCTCATGACAGACAGTCTTGCCTTTGTTCGGTCAAGCAGGTACTGGACCTCCTGGCGGAAGGAGAGGGTCCGGTCTATCCTTACCCCAAGGTACAGGTATTCCTGAACCCACTCCAAGTCCATTCCCTGGATTTCAGACTTGTGCCTTGAACTCTCTGTCTCAAAGCCATGGCCTTGGATTTGGCTGCAGAGATCTTTAGTCCTGTCCTGCAACACTCCTCGGATACCAAGTCCAGACAACGCTGGGCTTTTTTTAGGCAGTGTGGTCCAGTGGAGATGATAGCAAGATCGTCTGCATAGGAGATGATCTTGCACCCCACTGGGAGGTTTATGTTGAGGATACAGGACATTAGTGTGTTAAAGAGGGCGGGGACTGAGAACCCCACCCTGTGGCGTTCCATTTTCTAGTGGCATGGCTGTGATAGGTGACCTTGGAATTTGGCTCTGGCTGTTCTATTCGTAAAGTAGTCACCTATCCAAGCCAAGAGCTTACCTCTGATTCCTTTTTGGATCAGGCTCTCCTGAATGGCAAGAGGACTTGCCAATTCGAAAGCCTTCTCCAGGTCAAGGAATACTGCCACAGATGCCCCGTGTTTATTGTGCTCAAGAGCGTGGCTATGCTGTGCGCTGTGCTCATGCCCCTGGGAACCCGTGGAGGTGTTCGTGGGGGGCTCCCATTTTCCATTGGAGCCGGTTCAGTACCATCCTCTCGGCAGTCTTGGCCAGACAGCTGAGGAGAGAGATGGGCGGTACTTCCCGGCCCCTTTGGTTTAGGATGGGAAACTATGGTAGCCCTCTTCCAGCTCTGGGGTAGAGTGGAAGTTTCCAGGACCTGTTGATGAGTTGCAGGAATGCAAGCTCACCTACCAGTCCCAGGCGGGAGATGATGGGGTACGAGACCCCGTCATCGCCGGGGCTGAGTTGCGACTGGCTTTATGTGCATCTCTTAGTTCCCTCGGGAGAGAAGATAACGTCTGAGTTATCGGGTTCGGCTGCCCTTTCTCTGATGTGAGCAAGTCTGTCTGGTTGTAGGCGTTCTTGTCTTGCCCTCAGTTCGGTGGCAGACTGTCGCTGCTCGTTCTCGCAGAGAACTCTTGCGCCAGTCTGTTGGCCTCTGCCTGGGGGTCGTGGTGCGTGCATCTCGGGGCTGAGCGGCTGGTGGCTCGCTTGACCCGTTGCCATAGCTCTGAGAGGGTGGTACGGTGATCGAAAGACTCACACCATTCCAGCCACTTTTCCTGCCTCACTCTGCTGCAGTTTCCTTGGCATCCCTCACCGCCTCCCTTAGGAGGGCTAGGTTGTCGGGGGTTCTTTGCGTTCGGAAATGTTTTCGGCACATTTTTACCCTGTGGTGACCTCCCTAATCTCGTCATTGAAGTACCAGGCGTCCTTGTGACTCCTGGACCCAGGCCGAGTTTTGGGTATGGTCAGTGAGGCTGCCTCATCAATGGCATTTACAAGTCTGGCTGTAGCACTTCCACTTTTTGGCTCTGTGTGGGTTCATTGCTTCTCAGACAGCGGGCCAAGGCGCTCTGGAACGCCTGCCAGTTGGCCTTGTCTGTTTTCCATCTTGGATTCGGTCGTGGTATTTCGCTGGGCCACTATCCATGAGGGTTGTTATAGTGCCATAATGGTCACTAGTGACGGTCTCATCGACACGCCAGCCAATCCTCTCCACAGAGTCGCAGTGGCCAGGGTGAGGTCTAGGACCCCTCCTCTCACATGCTTTGGGGCTCCTGGCTGTTGAGGAGAGCGATCTCGGGGAATGTCTCGAGCACGTTGGCTATGTGACGGCCAGCCGCATCCGGTGCCCTGCAGGGAGCCAGGATGGGGTGGTGTGCATTGAAGTCTCCCCTATGATCACTCGGTCGTGTGCTGCGGAAGCACATACCTGGCTGATGTCTAAGCTACTACAGTGTGGCCTGCTGTACACGTTGTACAATTTCAGGGGTCCCCCGGCCAGTTGAATCTCGACGGCAAGAGATTCAACATCTTCTCCACAGTGCGGTGCATCGGCTATTGCGGAGCAGGGAATTGTTGCCTTCACCAGGGTCATCAGGCCTCTTTTGCCATCGGAACGTGGCAGCGCGTAGACGTGATACCCTGAGAAGCGAACAGCTTCCGCTGATAATGTCTCCTGGAGCATGATGATGTCAATGCTCCTTGATCGCACTATTGCGTGGAGGATGGCACTCCTTGAGGAGAAGCCACAGATGTTCCACTGCAGAATACTTAGATTGCGTGTCATGATGTTACTAATTGATAGTTACATCAGAGACATCGTCGCATTCGGGTTGACGGTCGGAGTCTGACAACTCCATTGTGAGATCCTCACTGCTTGAGGACTCTCTTTCGGCTGTCAGGCTATCCCTGGATCCACTGGGGGGTGGAGAGCCTTTGGTAGCTCTGACTTTTCGTCTTTGGCTTTTTCTCGGGCCAGGCTGTTTCTGTGCCTTGGCTGGCCTTGCCTGGGCAGGCTCAGCTTCTTCTGATTCGGCTTGTGGCACTGAATCAGCCTGGTTAGGCTCTGCCTGTGAGGGCATAGCCTGGCTAGGCTCTGCCTGTGAGGGCATAGCCGGGCTTGGAGAGGGGAGGGGAGTCTCGACCTGGGCTGAGGGAGAGGATTGGCTGATTTGGCCTTCTCCATCTTCCTTCCCTTTATGCTTTTCACGGTCTGTTTCAGTGTCGTCATGGCAACTTTGACTGCCTTATCCGCCTCTTCCTCGGTCCTGGACAAGGATACTGCCACTGCTGTGACCACAGCAGTGATCAGGATCGACATGTCCCCCTCGTCGAAGAACATGTCTTCTGGGGCTGGGGAGGACCGTGTGGTGCTGTTGGAACCCTTTTTTCCTGTGGTTCCTCTGCACTTGCTTTACTTGGGGGAACTCCTGATTGTCGGAGATCTCCGGGTTTCGGCTGGGGGGCAGCTTCCTTCCTCTTAGGAGGTCGGGAAGCCTTTTCGCTTTGTTCCTCCCCAGACGTGGGTGCCTGGGGGGGCAGGAACAAAGTCTGGTCGCTCTTAGCAACCTCTTGCCGTTTGAGGGCCGCCTCTTTCCTGACAGAGCAAGCCAGGCTCCAGGCTGATGCCTCTTGGCACAGTTAGGACATTGGCTGTTGTGTCCTTCTTTTCTTCTTTATGTGCCTTGATGCACACCTCAGTATTGTGTGCCTTGCTACAGACACCACATTTTGGCTTGGCTGTACAGTTAGCCTGGTGGTGTCCATACTTCTGGCACTTGAAACACCGAAGTGGTTCAGGCACATAAGTGCGTAGGTTGTAGGTACCCCGTTACCAGATCAAGGGTGGAGCTTGGGGTACTTTCATGGTCACCAGGACTTGCCTGGTTGGAGTCTTCCCCTTCGACAATCGGGAAGCCTCCACGACCTGTGGGTGTGATGTTATCACCTCCACATCGTATGAGACTGAGAAGCCAAGTAGCACCATCTTGACTCTCTTCTCCTCGGGTTTCAGTGGCGAGAGGCTCACTTTCCTCCCATCTTTTAACTCCTTTGTCTCCTGCAGGAAACAAAGGGTGGCTTGATCTTTGGGCACGATGATCATGCCCTGGTCTCGCGCAACCCGGATCGACAGCCGGATTTTACGCTGGCTCTCCAATGCCCTTACCATTTGGTAGGCATGTCGAAGCCTTCGGGTTAACGGGGACCTTGAATTGCGGGAAACGCCTTGAGGGTCCAGACTCGCCATCAGAGTCGGACTCCGGCCTCGGCCGTTTCCGTCCGCCCTTTCGGCTTTGGGGCTTGCTCGTGGAGGCACCAGCTGTTTCGGCTGGTTCAGCTGGTGCTCCTGATTCAGTCAGTGGGGTCGTCTGGAGGGGGGCTCAGAGACCTTCTGGTCTGGGTGCTGGCCTGGAGGGGCCAGCACGAGAGTCCATCTGTTGGACAATCTGATGGACAGACATGTTTGTACCTGATTTATTTGTCTTGTCCGCCATCTTGGCAGCAGGCATGACAGTGTCATCCTGTGCTCGGGGTTTTCTTTTGCCACCCGGAGGCACATAAGGCTTCAGGGTGGCTGCCGTGGTCTGGGCCTTGCACGGGTCGTCAACAGTAAGGTCTGTCTGTGGGGGATTTTGGTTTGAGTTTTCCATGTACTTGGCAGTGCTTCATCCACTCACGCCCCCACCCACCACGGAGTCCAACAAGGGGAAGCTGAGTGCTAGAACCAATATCTAACAGCAACAGGGTGATGAGTGGATATACGCAGCCAATTTGCCGATTGCATGGTACACACGGACGGTGTGGGTACCAACGGCAGCATGACTGCTTGACCTAGCCTCCCGAGGGAGACCAGCCCATTGACCTGACCGGGCCTGGATCAGGCCGCCTGTCTTGCCAGAATAGAGGACCAAAGAGGCGTGTTGCTAGCCGCAGGGCGTACTCGTGCACGGCATCGCTCAACCTCCAGGACTCCCGTCTCCCAGCTCACAAGGGTGCCACGCACGGCAAAACACGTGGGTAAGTGTCAACCTCTGGGAGTATCCCAGAGGGGATGCCCTTCCACCTACAGGACATCATTGATGGGAACACTTCTGCTCCTCCCTCAGTGAGGAAGGGAGCTCTTTCACTTTTTCCAGGCAGTTCCTCTCCGCTCCTCGGAGGGGACCTGTACCCTTTTTCAAAGTGAATCCCTCTTTTCTCTGAAACGCCCAAAGGTTGTTTCACCTCATTGAGAAAAGAGGGGGGTCCTGCACCTGTTCCTGTCAGTTCCTTCATCCCTCTGAAAACAGCTGGCCACAGACTGTTTCACCACAGTGAGGGAGGGAAATTAACATTTTTCCAGGAGGTTCCTATGGCAGGACGGTTTTTGAGGTGGATCCCTCTTCTCTCTGAAACATCCAAAGGATGTTTCACCTCTGTGAGAGAAGGGTGGGTTCTGTACCTGTTCCAGTAAGCTCCTTCGTCCCTCTGGAAACAGCCAACCACAGACTGTTTCCAACACAGTGAGGGAGAGGAGCTGACTTTTTTCCAGGCAGTTCTTTGGCAGGGTGAGTTTAACGTGAATCCCTCTTCTCTCTGAAACACCCAAAGTTTCACCTCAGTGAGAGTAGAGGGGACCTGTACCTGTTCCAGTAAGTTCCTTCATCCCTCTGAATAGTCAACCACAGACTATTTCATCACAGTGAGGGAGAAAGACTAACTTTTATCCAGGTACTTCCTATCACGGGAACTGATGTTCTGTTCTAGCAGCTGCTATTAGACAGAACCTGGCTGAAGGCCTGACAAGGGGGCTCTACCTGCTATCGCCCTATTCGAAAGAAAAAGAGTGGCAGTCATCAGATGGTCTGCCAGACCAATCCCTAACAAAAGAATGGCAACTCTATGCACACCGTAAGGCAGGCCTTCTAAGGCCCCCCAGACACACCCTCCCCTGCGGGAGGTAAAGGTCTGCCCACGTCCGAGCACGCGCCCGAAGATGGGGTCCAGTTCACCAGAAGGTGTGCACAGAGTCATCCTAAATTCGCATAGGAAAGAGTAGGCTAGTAGGGCACGAAGCTACATGCAAGCACATAGCATCGTGGCATCAAACAATGGGGGGCGCGTCACCGTCCGGTAACGCGGAAGAGCCGAGGCCGAGATTGCATGGGACCGGGCGCGGTGATCTCTAATATGCCCATGCAAAAGCCACATGATCGAGGGATCATGGCATCATGTTAACCTCTTGGCGTTGCTCGGCTCCACCCCCTGCGCCCCGTCCGCCACCCTTGCCGGAACCGATCATCCCCTCTCTCTGAATCGTCCAATCAAGGACCGATTCACCGCAGGGAGAGAGGGGAGGAGCCTGTTCATCTATCCTGCTTCTGATTCGTCCGCTGGAGAAGGACCAGGGAGCAGTCGAGGGTGTTGCAAGGACGCCGCGCCGTAGGAGCGCCGGCCTGGACCTGAGAGGCGGCGCTTGCGATGGAGGAGACAGTACCGCGGCGGCGAGCGTACATAAAGCGGAATGAGGAGGACGTAACGGCGCCGGATGAAAAGGACGGTGAGGGGGGGGGGGGTGTCGTGGTGTGAAGAGAAGGCCGAACTGACAAGTAAAGCAACAAAAAAACAAAGCTCCAAACTATGATAATACAGGATACCGATAACAACAGTATTATGATAAAATAATGATATCTACACATACATATTTATATATGTAAGATATGTATATGTATATATATATATATATATATATATATATATATATATATATATATATATATATATGTATGTATATGTATGTGTCTGAAGCGCTTTATAATAAACATAAGTATAAGGTGTATATGTGTGTACAAATGTATATGTGTGGGTGCGTGTGCGTGCGTGCGTGTGTGTGTGTGTGTGTGTGTGTGTGTGTGTGTGTGTGTGTTGGTGTGTGTGTTGGTGTGTGTGTGTGTGTGTGTGTGTGTGTGTGTCTGTGTGTGTATTATAATTACATATATGCATTATATTTATATCACATATATACATATATTTACACATATGTAATATATACAATACGTATGTGTGTATGGATATATGTATATTATGCATGTATATATATAATATATATATAATTATATATGTATGTGTGTGTATGTGCGTGTGTGTGTGTGTGTGTTGTGTGTGTGTGTGTGTGTGTGTGTGTGTGTGTGTGTGTGTGTGTGCATGAAATATATATATATATATATATATATATATATATATATATATATATATATTATAATACATTTATATATATATATATATATAAAATATATAATATATATATATATATATATATATATATATATATATATATATATATATATATAATTTCATGCACAACACACACACACACACACACACACACACACACACACACACATACACACACACACACACACGCACATACACACACATACATATATAATTATATATATATATATATATATACATGCATAATATACATATATCCATACACACATACGTATATGTATATATTACATATGTGTAAATATATGTATATATGTGATATAAATATAATGCATATATGTAATTATAATACACACACAGACACACACACACACACACACACACACACACCAACACACACACCAACACACACACACACACACACACACACACACACACACACACACGCACGCACGCACACGCACCCACACATATACATTTGTACACACATATACACCTTATACTTATGTTTATTATAAAGCGCTTCAGACACATACATATACATACATATATATATAATATATATATATATATATATATATATATATATATATATATATACATATACATATCTTACATATATAAATATGTATGTGTAGATATCATTATTTATCATAATACTGTTGTTATCGGTATCCTGTATTATCATAGTTGGAGCTTTGTTTTTTGTTGCTTACTTGTCAGTTCGGCCTTCTCTTCACACCACGACACCCCCCCCCCCCTCACCGTCCTTTTCATCCGGCGCCGTTACGTCCTCCTCATTCCGCTTTATGTACGCTCGCCGCCGCGGTACTGTCTCCTCCATCGCAAGCGCCGCCTCTCAGGTCCAGGCCGGCGCTCCTACGGCGCGGCGTCCTTGCAACACCCTCGACTGCTCCCTGGTCCTTCTCCAGCGGACGAATCAGAAGCAGGATAGATGAACAGGCTCCTCCCCTCTCTCCCTGCGGTGAATCGGTCCTTGATTGGACGATTCAGAGAGAGGGGATGATCGGTTCCGGCAAAGGGTGGCGGACGGGGCGCAGCGGGTGGAGCCGAGCAACGCCAAGAGAGTTAACATGATGCCATGATCCCTCGATCATGTGGCTTTTGCATGGGCATATTAAAGAGATGCACCGCGCCCGGTCCCATGCAATCTCGGCCTCGGCTCTTCCGCGTTACGGACGGTGACGCGCCCCATTGTTTGATGCCACGATGCTATGTGCTTGCATGTAGCTTCGTGCCCTACTAGCCTACTCTTTCCTATGCGAATTTAGGAGACTCTGTGCACACCTTCTGGTGAAATGGACCCCATCTTCGGGCCGTGCTCGGGTGGGCAGACCTTTACCTCCCGCAGGGGAGGGTGTGTCTGGGGGGCCTTAGAAGGCCTGCCTTACGGTGTGCATAGAGTTGCCATTCTTTTGTTAGGGATTGGTCTGGCAGACCATCTGATGACTGCCACTCTTTTCTTTCGAATAGGGCGATAGGCAGGTAGAGCCCCTTGTCAGGCCTTCAGCCAGGTTCTGTCTAATAGCAGCTGCTAGACAGAACATCAAGTTCCCGTGATAGGAAGTACCTGGATAAAAGTTAGTCTTTCTCCCTCACTGTGATGAAATAGTCTGTGGTTTGGGACTATTCAGAGGGATGAAGGAACTTACTGGAACAGGTACAGGTCCCCTCTACTCTCACTGAGGTGAAACTTTGGGTGTTTCAGAGAGAAGAGGGATTCACGTTAAACTCACCCTGCCAAAAAAGAACTGCCTGGAAAAAAGTCAGCTCCTCTCCCTCACTGTGTTGGAAACAGTCTGTGGTGGCTGTTTCCAGAGGGACGAAGGAGCTTACTGGAACAGGTACAGAACCCACCCTTCTCTCACAGAGGGTGAAACATCCTTTGGATGTTTCAGAGAGAAGAGGGATCCACCTCAAAAACCGTCCTGCCATAGGAACCTCCTGGAAAAATGTTAATTTCCCTCCCTCACTGTGGTGAAACAGTCTGTGGCCAGCTGTTTTCAGAGGGATGAAGGAACTGACAGGAACAGGTGCAGGACCCCCCTCTTTTCTCAATGAGGTGAAACAACCTTTGGGCGTTTCAGAGAAAAGAGGGATTCACTTTGAAAAAGGGTACAGGTCCCCTCCGAGGAGCGGAGAGGAACTGCCTGGAAAAAGTGAAAGAGCTCCCTTCCTCACTGAGGGAGGAGCAGAAGTGTTCCCATCAATGATGTCCTGTAGGTGGAAGGGCATCCCCTCTGGGATACTCCCAGAGGTTGACACTTCCCCACGTGTTGCCGTGCGTGGCACCCTTGTGAGCTGGGAGACGGGAGTCCTGGAGGTTGAGCGATGCCGTG
Organism: Penaeus monodon; assembly: GCF_015228065.2. NCBI lineage: Eukaryota > Metazoa > Arthropoda > Malacostraca > Decapoda > Penaeidae > Penaeus > Penaeus monodon. The sequence continues at coordinate 8,210 of NW_023659912.1, read as the reverse complement.
CACGAGTACGCCCTGCGGCTAGCAACACGCCTCTTTGGTCCTCTATTCTGGCAAGACAGGCGGCCTGATCCAGGCCCGGTCAGGTCAATCGGCTGGTCTCCCTCGGGAGGCTAGGGTCAAGCAGTCATGCTGCCGTTGGTACCCACACCGTCCGTTGTGTACCAGTGCAATCGGCTAATTGGCTGCGTATATCCACTCATCACCCCTGTTGCTGTTAGATATTGGTTCTAGCACTCAGCTTCCCCTTGTTGGACTCCGTGGTGGGTGGGGGCGTGAGTGGATGAAGCACTGCCAAGTACATGGAAAACTCAAACCAAAATCCCCCACAGACAGACCTTACTGTTGACGACCCGTGCAAGGCCCAGACCACGGCAGCCACCCTGAAGCCTTATGTGCCTCCGGGTGGCAAAAGAAAACCCCGAGCACAGGATGACACTGTCATGCCTGCTGCCAAGATGGCGGACAAGACAAATAAATCAGGTACAAACATGTCTGTCCATCAGATTGTCCAACAGATGGACTCTCGTGCTGGCCCCTCCAGGCCAGCACCCAGACCAGGAAGGTCTCTGAGCCCCCCTCAGACGACCCCACTGACTGAATCAGGAGCACCAGCTGAACCAGCCGAAACAGCTGGTGCCTCCACGAGCAAGCCCCAGGGCGGACGGAAACGGCCGAGGCCGGAGTCCGACTCTGATGGCGAGTCTGGACCCTCAAGGCGTTTCCCGCAATTCAAGGTCCCCGTTAAACCCGAAGGCTTCGACAATGCCTACCAAATGGTAAGGGCATTGGAGAGCCAGCGTAAAATCCGGCTGTCGATCCGGGTTGCGCGAGACCAGGGCATGATCATCGTGCCCAAAGATAAAAGCCACCCTTGTTTCCTGCAGGAGACAAAGGAGTTAAAAGATGGGAGGAAAGTGAGCCTCTCGCCACTGAAACCGAGGAGAAGAGAGTCAAGAGGTGTACTTGGTTTCTCAGTCTCATCGATGTGGAGGTGATAACCTCACACCCACAGGTCGTGGAGGCTTCCCGATTGTCGAAGGGGAAGACTCCAACCAGGCAAGTCCTGGTGCCCTTTGAAAGGTACCCCAAGCTCCACCCTTGATCTGGGTAAACTGGGGTACTACAACCTACGCACTTATGTGCCTGAACCACTTCGGTGTTTCAAGTGCCAGAAGTATGGACACCACCAGGCTAACTGTAAGCCAAGCCAAAATGTGGTGTCTGTAGCAAGGCACACAATACTGAGGTGTGCATCAAGGCACATAAAGAAGAAAAGAAGACACAACAGCCAAATGTCTAACTGTGCCAAGAGGCATCACGCCTGGAGCCTGGCTTGCTCTGTCAGGAAAGAGGCGGCCCTCAAACGGCAAGAGGTTGCTAAGAAGCGACCAGACTTTGTTCCTGCCCCCCAGGCACCCACGTCTGGGGAGGAACAAAAGCGAAAAGGCTTCCCGACCTCCTAAGAGGAAGGAAGCTGCCCCCAGCCGAAACCGGAGATCTCCGACAATCAGGAGTTCCCCCAAGTAAAGCAAGTGCAGAGGAACCACAGGAAGAAAGGTTCCAACAGCACCACACGGTCCTCCCCAGACCCAGAAGACATGTTCTTCGACGAGGGGGACATGTCGATCCTGATCACTGCTGTGGTCACAGCGGGTGGCAGTATCCTTGTCCAGGACGAGGAAGAGGCGGATAAGGCAGTCAATGTTGCCATGACGACACTGAAAACAGACCGTGAAAAGCATAAAGGGAAGGAAGATGGAGAAGGCCAAATCAGCCCAATCCTCTCCCTCAGCCCAGGTCGAGACTCCCCTCCCCTCTCCAAGCCAGGCTATGCCCTCACAGGCAGAGCCTAGCCAGGCTATGCCCTCACAGGCAGAGCCTAACCAGGCTGATTCAGTGCCACAAGCCGAATCAGAAGAAGCTGAGCCTGCCCAGGCAAGGCCAGCCAATGCACAGAAACAGCCTGGCCCGAGAAAAAGCCAAAGACGAAAAGTCAGAGCTACCAAAGGCTCTCCAACCCCCAGTGGATCCAGGGATAGCCTGACAGCCGAAAGAGAGTCCTCAAGCAGTGAGGATCTCACAATGGAGTTGTCAGACTCCGACCGTCAACCCGAATGCGACGATGTCTCTGATGTAACTATCAATTAGTAACATCATGACACGCAATCTAAGTATTCTGCAGTGGAACATCTGTGGCTTCTCCTCAAGGAGTGCCATCCTCCACGCAATAGTGCGATCAAGGAGCATTGACATCATCATGCTCCAGGAGACATTATCAGCGGAAGCTGTTCGCTTCTCAGGGTATCACGTCTAAGCGCTGCCACGTTCCGATGGCCAAAAGAGGCCTGATGACCCTGGTGAAGGCAACAATTCCCTGCTCCGCAATAGCCGATGCACCGCACTGTGGGAGAAGATGTTGAATCTCTTGCCGTCGAGATTCAACTGGCCGGGGGACCCCTGAAATTGTACAACGTGTACAGCAGGCCACACTGTAGTAGCTTAGACATCAGCCAGGTATGTGCTTCCGCAGCACACGACCGAGTGATCATAGGGGGAGACTTCAATGCACACCCCCCCATCCTGGCTCCCTGCAGGGCACCGGATGCGGCTGGCCGGTCACATAGCCAACGTGCTCGAGACATTTCCCCCAGATCGCTCTCCTCAACAGCCAGGAGCCAACGCATGTGAGAGGAGGGGTCCTAGACCCACCCTGGCACTGCGACTCTGGTGGAGAGGATTGGCTGGCGTGTCGATGAGACCGTCACAGTGACCATTATGGCACTATAAAAACCCTCATGGATAGTGGCCCAGCCGAAATACCACGACGAATCCAAGATGGAAAACAGACAAGGGGCCCAACTGGCAGGCGTTCCAGAGCGCCTTGGCCGCTGTCTGAGAAGCAATGAACCCACACAGAGCCAAAATGTGGAAGTGCTACAAGCCAGACTTGTAAATGCCATTGATGAGGCAGCCTCACTGACCATACCCAAAACTCGGCCTGGGTCCAGGAGTCACAAGGACGCCTGGTACTTCAATGACGAGATTAGGGAGGTCAAACCACAGGGTAAACATGTGCCGGAAAACATTTCCGAACGCAAAGAAAACCCCCCACAACCTAGCCCTCCTAAGGGAGGCGGTGAGGGATGCCAAGGAAACTGCCAGCAGAGTGAGGCAGGAAAAGTGGCTGGAATGGTGTGAGTCTTTCGATCA
>NW_023659911.1:10839-20357 GCF_015228065.2 Penaeus monodon | reverse complement strand
CTTCCCCTTTTTATTTTTCCCTTTCATTACCCCCTTTTTTTCCCTTCTTTCCCCTTTTTCCCCCCCTCCTCTTTTCCATTCTATCCCCCCTTACCCTTTCTTCCCCTCCTCCCCCCTTTTTCCACTTTTTACCCCCCGTTCCATTTCCCCTTTCCTCCTCCCTTCACTCTTCCCCTTTTCCCCCCCCTTTTTTCCTCCCCCCCCCCTCTTTTTTCCCCCCCCCTTCTATTTTTTCACGTTTTCCCTTTTCCCCTCTTCCTCTTTCTCCACTTTATATCTCCCCGTTTATTTTCCCTTCCTACTCCTACCCCCCTTTTTACTTCTAGTTCACCTTCCCTTCCTCCCTTCTCTTTTTTCCCACTTATATTCCCCGTTCTATTTTCCCTTTCCTACCCTACTCCCCTTTTACTTCTATCTGTTACCCCGTTTCCCATTCCGTTACCTTGGGGTAGGGAAAAGCAAGTTTAGGTTAAGTAGCGTTTGGTTATTTTAAGTGGATTTTTGGTTTGGGTTTTATGTTAAACATACGTTTGATTATACAGAAAAACCGAAAAACCATACTCACGAACGCACAGAGGCACACACATACCCGCATGCATATACATATATACAAAAAACTTTTAGTTGTATAAGTATTTAAAATATAAATATTAGAAATATATACAACATAGATCACCCACTTACACACACACACAACCCCAAATTAAAACCCCATACACCCTTCACACACCCAAACACACACAAAATATATACTAATCTATAAAAAATGAAATCACAAATTTTGCCCGTATATACAATATATAGGATAATTTTACATATAGTAGGGTTTTATATATATACATATATTTGTGTTATTAATTAGGTTTGTTAGGTTAGGGGACCATAGGGTTAGGTGGGTTTTATTATTCGCTTTTACGGGGATCGCCACTTTTACGGGGTTTAAAAAGGGTCCCATACGGGAAAACCCTTTCACCCCTCTTCTCTCTCCCTCTTCCTCCTCTTCTCGCTCCCCCTTTTTTCCTCTTCTCTCTCCCCCTTTCCCAATGATATGGTGAATGTATGACGGTTTTTATATATATATATATATATAATTATATATAATTATATATATAATTTTAATTAAAATATATTATATATATATGTATTATAAATTTTCTAAATGAGTTATGGGTCAACATCTTAAAGCCATCAAGGTGTGCTACTCTTTCCGAATTTGGGAAAAATTTTTTTCAGAATAATTTGGTTATACTTTAAAATGGTTTTGGGAGCCCAAAGGAATTTCGATAAGAAAATGTTGATATAATTCCGAACCCTTTATATGAACAAGTGAAAAAAAAAAAAATAGATATAAACAATATTTTCAATTATTTTAAAGACTTTTGTGTGTTTTATACCTTGATATGCATTATGCAAAAATAAAATTTCATTTTTAACAGAAGACAGAAATGATTATTTTATTTTACATTTCTCAAAGGCTATCAAATTTAAATTTTATCAGTTTCCCAAATCGTTTTAAAAAACCAAATCATTACATTTATCTGAAAAAAAATGAATGCTTTTTCATTTCCTCCGATCTCTCTGTGCTGCTTGTTAAGCCCTTTTTCAAGTCACTCCAAGCAAATATCCTCCCGTCGTGGAAAAAAAAGCGCCTGTGGGATGTGTCTGTACAAGAGTAATTTCACGCTGAAAAATTTCATTTACCGCATTTTGGTGGGTTTAGCTGGGGAAGCATGGACTGTCTGCTGATCCTACTTTAACCCCACCCCCTACATTAAAAGCACAAACACAAAAACACACACGTGAAAGTAAACAGCCATTGGTATGGTATTGGCATGTGTGTATAAATACGTGTGTATGTGGGTGTATGTATAATATATATATTATATATATATATATTATAAATAATATTAAATATATATATTTTTTGGTGTGTGTGTGTGGTGTGTGTGTGTGTGTGTGTGTGTGTGGTGTGTGTGTGTGTGTGGTGTGTGTGTGTGTGTGTGTCGGTGGTGTGTGTGAAAATGTATATATTATATATAAATAAATAAATATATGTATAATATATTAATTTTATATAAATGCAGTATAATTAAAATTATATATATTATATAATATATATATATATTTAATATATATATATATATTATATATTATAATATTTTTAAAATTTAATATTATATAAAAATATTAAAAATTTTTATTTTAATATAATATTAATATTTTATAATTATAATATATAAATATATATATATATGTTATATATGCACTAATACATATGTGGTATTATACAATGTATTTAGTGTATTATATTATAAATTAATGGTTAAAAACAACACAAACCCCACACACACACACCCCCACACACACACACACACACACACACAACACCATAAAATATAATTTTAATATATATATATATATATAATATTATATATATTTATATATTAATATATTATATATATTATATATATATATATATATATATATATATATATAGCCACACACACCCCAACACCCCCACACACACCACCACACACACACACCACACACACAACACACACACACACACACACACACACAACAAAAATTATATTATATTTTATTATAATATTATATAATATATATTATATAAAATATATATATGGGTGGTGTGTGTGTGTGTTGTGTGTGTTGGGTGTGTTGTGTGGTGTGTGTGTGTGTGTGTGTGTTGTATGTATGTGTGTGTTATTTTATAAAGGGGATATAATTTATATTGTGTGTATATTTTTTTATATATTTATATTGATTATATATATATCTATCTATGTATAATATACGATATATATATAAAATTATATATATAAATATATTATTATTTTAATATATAATATATATTAATATTGTTATATAATATATATATAATATTATATATAATATATATTATATTATATATTATACAATAATAATACATATTATATATATATATATTATATATTTTAAAATTATATATATGTGTGTGTACATAATATATAAATTAAAAGATAACAGATATTATACATGTGTACATATCATATATATGGATATCTATATTATAAAATTAATATTATATATATATATTATAATAGATATATATTAATATATTTATATTATATATGTTGTGTGTGTGTTTGTGTGTGTGTGTGTGTGTGTGTGTGTGTGTGGTGTGTTGTGTGTGGGTTTTGTGTGTGGTGTTGTGTGTGTGTGTTTTGTTTTTTTTGCGTGTGTGTGTGAATTATGTAAACATAATTTTAAATATTATATATATATATTATATATAATATATATATAATATATATATATAGTATGATATATATGTATATTTTTACATATATATATACATTATATGCGTATGTGGTGTATAATATATATTGTATGTGTGTATATATACATTAATACATACATACATATGTCATATATTATTTTCACATATGTAGGTGTACATACATTTATACAATACTAAGAAGATATGTTTTTCATGTTAGTATACATATATATAGGATATGTATACAATATTGTGTGTGTTATGTAAAAAAATCCACACACACACACCACACACACCACACACCACACCCCACACACAACACCACAACACACCACACACACACAACACACAACACACACACACACACATAACACACACACAAAACACACACAACACCACCACACACACAAAACCCCACCACAAAAACCAATATAATATTATATATATTAATTATTTTATATATATATATTATTATTATTATGTATATATATATATATATATAAAATATAAAATATATATTATTTAAAATATAATTTGTATGTGTATGTGTGTGTGTTGGTGTGTGTGTGTATGGATATATTAGTGTATATACATAGATGTGTGGGTATAATGTGTGTTATATAAATATATTCTAATGTGTGTATATATGTATGAATATAGTATATATCTTAATTATATTTTAATACATATATCATATATGCGTTATAATGTTGAAATATGTATATATATATAAAATATATATATTAAAAATATTATATATATATATTATTTATATTATATATATAATATGTATGGATTTTTAGGTGTAGTGTATACGTGATATATACATACATATATAGTGTGGTGGTATGTAATATATATATAAAAAAAAAAAATATTATATATATATAAAATTAATATATATATATATGATGTGTGGTTGGTGTGGGGTGTGGGGTGTGGTGTGGTGTGTGTGTGTGTGGTGTGTGTATAAAAATATTATAAGTATTATTTATAAATATACATATATATATTGATGTGGGGTTTTGTTTTGTGTTGTGCATGTGTTTATATATACAATACATATAAAATATATATATATATATATATTATATATAATTATATATATATAATTTTATATTATATCATATTAATTAATATGATGTATAAGTGTATATATTGAAACCTACATATTACACACACACACACACACACACACACCACACACACCCAAACACACAACACAAAAACACACACACACACACCAACACACACACATATATATATATTATATATACTTCAAATTGGTGTGTGTGTGTGTGTGTTGGGGTGTGTGTGGTGTGGGGGGGTGTGTGTGTGTGTGTGGTGTGTGTGGGGTGTGTGTGTGCAGCTACACAGAAAATTTATTGTTAAAAAATAATGCAAAAACATTCTGCAACAAGAAACGATATTTTTTTAAATTTGTTTACTTTGGGAAATTTTTTACCCGAGTTTCCAACTACTTTGGGTGTGCGTGGCATACACAAATTTAAAAGGCTATATATTCTAGGTGTTTTTATTATAGCTGAAGCTTGTCATAATAAATTAGCTTTTTTATACATTCTATTTTTAATTTTGGGGTAATCGTCATGATAGGGGAGAAGAAATGTTAGGATTGCCAGACAATGAGGACAGGGCTACTCAAACGCATTTTTGAATTATAATTAATGAAATTGAAAAAATTCCAAAAGTAAAACGGGTGAAAATACTGGAATATATTCGTTTTAAATTTTTTGAAATTTCCACCTCCTCTCCCAAACTAAGTTAAGGCACCGAAACATAGTGTCCTAATCGGCGTCAGGAGACGGCTTTCTCACATCGTGGGGTTTCCCCATTTTTTTGAAGGTTTTATTGCGATACCACACAAGGGAGTGTGGTTTTTCTCATGACATGGTGCCCACCGTTTTTAAGGGGGTTTAGACCCGGGTTGGGGGGATGTGGCAATCTTTGAAATACGGCTGGTATGATTGGGGCTGTGGTTTTGAATAAGATATAATGGCTCTTTTTCTGTAAACACCAGGCTCAAAATGGTGATGTTAGGTGGGGAAAACCCTTCTAAGGATTTAAACATATCTGCGCCGTAAACCCCAGGGCGTCATCCGTTAATTCCCGACACCTCTCACAGCACCCCCCAAAACAACCTGGGGTATTGGCCATCCGTCGCGATATCCGGGTTCAAATTTTTTAAATGAAACACGGGTTTTTAATACACAAATTACATATAAAAAAGCTTTGCGTTCAATTCTATTGAAACTAACTTTTTTCTACAATATATCGATGAAGGAAGTTAAAAATAAGGTGAGGGGGATAGTTTTTGTACCCCCTGGTGTTTTTCGTAAACCCCATACTATCTCGAAATGTTGGGTTGCCTTCTAAAAAAAAAAAAATCTTGTCGCAGATATTTTCCCCCAGAAGGCCTGTGGTTGCCTGCATACTGCAAGGATTTTCCATCTTCTTCTCCGTATTTGTGGTGAAACTCGGGTTTCTTTCGGGTGCGCGAGCGTGTGCCCCCATTCCTCGGTGCTAGACCCCGAGGAAGGGTCTCTAGCAACATGAAAACCCCCATTTATCAAAATAAGGGTCTATTTAACGATAGAAAAAAATTGCCTGGTTAAAAAGAAAAGGGACAAAATTAATTAAATCCCGTCTGTCATACCATCCTACTACATTTTTGAACCCCCAGCCCCTATACTTTTGGGCACAAGGTAGGGGGTTACCGCTTTTTGCTGCGAAGCTAAAAATGAAAAAAAATTGTTGTTTTCGATATAATAAGGTAATATGATTTGATAGTAAGTGCTTATTGCAAAATAAATAAGTTTGGTGTAAGAACAAAAAGAAAATTTCCAGAAAGATCTGGGTAGAAACTAAATGTTATGAAAAAATAGGCATGCAAGTACGTTAAACAGGAAAAAAATGAATTAGCTGAACTAACAAAGACTATAGAAAAAAAAGATGAGAGAAGATGTAGGGAAAATTCGTACTTAAATAAAAATGAAACAGTGATCTCACGTGCCAGTATGAAAACAGCTAAAAGGAGACTGGGGTGGGAAGAGATCAAATGTATTTAATAAAAAAACCCCGACAGAAAGGACATAAATAGAATGAAATATAATAGGGGGGGGAAAAATTTTACAGGGATCTATAAAACCAAATGAACAGCCACGGATAGAAGAAAGGGGTAACTAGGAGTACCTAAATCACAACAATAAAAAAGGCACTTAAAGGCATGAGGGGGGGGGAAACCCCTGTGAAGAGGGAATTAGTATGACCTATAATAGATGCGGGGAAAATTTTTTTATCAAAGCTTTTTCCAGGGAAAAAATCCGAAGGCCGGGAAAAAAATGCAAAAATTATAATGAAATAAAGGTATAGAGAGGATCAAAAAAAACTACGCCCCAAACCCTCCTTTTCTGTTTTTGACAAACTGTTCACAAAAGTCATAAAACTCGCATTCTGACAATCGGATTCTAACCAGCCTAGAAAAAAGAAAGGGTTCGCAGAGGTTTTCCAAAAACAGCACATCCACCGCTACCCAAATAAAAAAAAAAAAATATGGAATCCTGCTATGGCTTTCATGATGAGTAAAAGGCTTTGAGTCTACAAACCCCAGCATACTAGAAGCATTCGATGACGGGGAGTAAGGAGGTTATTGTAAAATTTTGGAAGATGATATACGAAGAGGGGGACAACAACCATCAAGCTCCACGCGGAAACTGAAAAAAATACCAATTAAAAAAGGTTTTAGACGGGCGATCATGTCACCAAAACTGTTTACAGCTTCCCCTGGGGAATATTCAAGAAAGCAAAATGCAACGGAAAGAGTATCAAAGTGAAAGAATGTTAAAAAATCTAAATTTGAAAATGATATTTTTTCTTTTAATGAAATGCAACTAAACGGGGGCTATAGTAAAAAAAGGGGGCCAAGACTGGAAGCAAAATAACCAAGACAGACAAAGGGGGAAAAGACTGGGGAAGGTTATTTTCTACATGGTGTGTAATGATAAAAAAATAAAAAAATAATATATATAATATATAATTATTATATATATATATTTTTAATATATATATTATATTAATATTTTAATATATATATATTATTAATATAATATATTATATATATTATATATATTATATATATTTTATATATAATATATTTATAAAATTATATATATATATATATATTAATATATATAAAATTATATATATTTTATATATATATATAAATATTATAAAATATATATATTTATTTTTTTATTTATACATATCACACACACTTTAGAACGTAAGCCTCTCCTAGTCTTTTCCAATTTTGTCTGTTTTGGGTTATTTTGCCCCATTTTTGGGCCCCTCTTGTTTATCTATACCCCATTTTAGTTGCATTTCATTAAAGAGAAAAATATTTTTTGCAAATCTTAGTTGTTTAGAATTCATTTTTATTTTGATACTTTTTCCGTTGCATTAGTTTCTTAAAATATACCCTCAGGGGAGCTGTAAACTTTGGGGAATATATCCCCTGTCAACACCTTTTTTTAATTGGATTTATCGGTTTTTGTGAGTTGATGGTGCGTCCCATCTTCGTAATAATCTTCCAAAATTTACAATATACCTCCCCTTTCTCCCTTCATCGAATAGTTCTAGTACTGCTGGGTTGTAACTCAATGCCCCTTTTTCTCAGTCGATGAAAGCCCTTGCGGGATTTCCTATTTTTTTTTTCTCTTATTGGGTGAGCGTGTGGGTGTGGTCTGTTTTTAGAATCCTCTGCGAACGCCTGTCTGTTCTCTAGGCGGTTTGAATCCAGATTGCAGAGATGCGATTGTGATGACTTTTTTGAACAGTTTGTCAATAACAAAAGGGGGTTAGGGCGGGATTTTTTTGATCCTCCTATACCCCTTTTTGTATCTTATAATTTTTTTCATTTTCCAGGCCTTCGGTTTTTTTCCCTGGGAAAAAGCTTTTTATAAAAAAATTTCCCTGCATCTATTATAGGGCAATATAATTCCGTCTTCACCCGGTTTTTTCCCTCTCTTTATGCCTTTTAAATGCCTTTTTTTTCTGTTGTGATGTTTGGTACGTCTCTAGTTACACGTTTTTCTTCTATCCCTGGCGTTCTTGAGTTTTTAGATCCTGTAAAATTCTTCCATGCTATTATGATTTCATTTTATTAATGTACTTTTCCCGCTGGTTCTTTTTTAAAAACATTGATCCTTCCTAATCGAGTCTCCCTTTTTGCGTTTTTTACGGCACGTGAGATCATTTCATTTTTTATTTAAGTACTAATTTCCCTCATCTTCTCTATCTTTTTATCTATAGTCTTGTAGTTTACTAATTCCATTTGTCCCGTTTAACATACTTGATGCCTATATTTTTTCAAAACTTTTAGTTTCTACCCGGGTCTTGTGGAAAATTGGGTTATGTTCTTACACCAAATTTTTTAGTGCTAATAAGCACTACTAGCATAATCTATTATCTATATTATATCTGAAAAAAACAATTTTGTTTTAATTTTTGCTTGCGCAAAAAGCGGTAATCTACCCTTTTGCCAAAAGATAGGACTCGGGGGTTTCAACATTAGTGAGGATGGTATACAGACGGTATTTAATTAATTTTTTTCCCTTTTCTTTTTCAACCCGGCAATTTTTTCTATGTTAAGGTAGCCCCTTTTTTATGATAAATGGGGTTGTCATGTTGCTAGAGACCATTCCTCGGGGTCTAGCACCCAGGAATGGGGGCTACACGCTCGCGCACCGCAAAAAAAACCCGAGTTAACACCCAAAATACGGAGAAAAAGTGGAATAGCCTTTGGGATGCAGGCAAGCCACAGGCCCTTTGGGGGAAAATAATCGCGACAAGATTTTTTTTTTTTATGAAGGGACCAACTTTCGAGGGAAGTATGGGGTTGACGAAAACACCAGGTAGGTAACAACACATCCCCTCACTCATATTTTAACTTTCCTTCATCGTATTTGTAGAAAAAATTAGTTTCAATAGAATTTAAAGCTAAACATTTTATATATTTTTTTGTGTATCTAACACAGTGTTTTTCATTTTAAAAAAATTTGAACCAGAGATGTCGCGAGCGGGAGTGGCGAATCCCGCAGGGTTGTTTTTGGGGGGATGCATGGAGAGGTGTGGGGAATTAAAAGGATGACACCCTGGTGTTTTTGGCAGCAATAGTTTAAATCCTTGAGAAGGTTTCCCCACCCAAAAATCCCATTTAAGC
>NW_023659911.1:0-5739 GCF_015228065.2 Penaeus monodon | reverse complement strand
TTCCATAATGGGCAGTCAGGACGTATGCAGCCCGAGCCATAGGTTCACCCCCAGCCTTTAGCAGTTCAGCGGGGATATCACATTGCCTGCAGCTTTCCCACTCTTCAGATTGGAAATCGCCACCTAACCTCTGTTAGGGTAGGAGGTTCCTCGCTGATGGGTAGGTCCGGCACAGGCACTGCGACATCTTTTGGGCATCCAAGCAAACTGTTGGGGGGTCCACCGGGTACAACTGTTCAAATACTCAGCCCAACGTTCACGAACCCCAACATGATCTGAGATGATCCGTCCATCCGCTGATCGGACTGCAGTCATCTGTGAGGAGGGCTTAGGGTTCAGTTTCCAGGGCTTGGTAGCCGGGGCGAATGTCATTTACCAAGAAATGGCCTTCGCCCTTTCCTCAGCAAGTTTCCCTGATGAACTGTTTCTTGTCCCATCTCAGCAGCGCCCGAGCCCTACGCCCCAAATATATATATATATATTATAAAATATATATATTATATATATATATATATATTAAGTATGTATATATATATTTAAATATATATATAGATAGATAGATAGACAGATAAATAGACAGATAGATAGATTATAGATATATATAAGCATATGTGTGACTGTATGTATGTATGTATGTGTGTGTGTATGGATGTTTCTGTGTGTAAATATGTGTATTTATGTTTGCATATATATCTATATATATTTTTATAAATGTATTTTTTTTTATATATTTATTTGTATGTAGTTATGTGTGTAACTCTGTGCGTTTTTGAAAATGTGCTTGGGGGCTAACTGTTTAACCAAACTTATTTAACGTAACCTAACGGAACTCCCGTAACCTAATCTAATGCTACTTAACTTAACCTAACCCAATGCAAGGTTAAACCCTTTCTTTTCCCTAGCCTAAAGTAACCTAATATATTTTATATATATTATATATATATATATATATATAATATATATATATATATATATATATATTTTATATGTGTGTGGGGTGGTGTGTATATATATATATATAATATATATTATAATATATATATATATATATATATATATATATATATGAATAATATATATATATATAAAATATATATATATATATAAAATATATATATATATATACACAAACAATATATACACATACATGTTTTTATATATTTTTATACAGACATAAGCCTATAAATTTCATATTTTTATATATGGAGAAGGAGAAGAAGGAAAGGAAAAGGGAACGGAGAGAAAGAAACGGAAACAGGAGGAGGAGGAGCAGAAGGAGGGGTGGGTGATGGGGGGAACGGAGAGATAGAATGGAAGGAGGAGGAGTAGGAAGAGGAGGGAGAAGGGGGAAAGGGGAACGGAGAGATAGAAGTGAAAGGGAGGAGAAGGAGGAAGAGGGCAAGGGGCTCCTCCTCTTCCTTACAATCCCATCTCTCCGTTCCCCCCGCTTCCTCCTCCTCCATTCAGTTTTGTCTCTCAGTCCACCCTCCCTCTTTCTCCTCCTCGTGTTCCTTCCCAAATTTTATCTCTCCGTTCCCCCTTCCTCCTCCTCCTCCTCCTCCTCCTCCTTCAAATCCTTCCACTTCTATCTCCTCATTTTCCCCTTCCTCCCCCTCCTCATCTCCTTCCAATTATATCTCTTCGTTCCCCTTCCTCCTACTCCTCCTCCACCCCCTTCCACGTCTATCCCTCCGATCCCCCTTTCTCCTCCTCCTCCTCCTCCCCCTTCTTTCACTTCTATCTCTCCGTTATACCTTCTCCTCCTCATTTTTCCACTTCTTTCTCCCCGTTCAACACTTCTCCCTCTGCTCCTCGTCCTCCTCCTTTCACTTCTATCTCCCCGTTACCCATTCTCCTCCTCTTTATAGTCTTTCTTCACTTCCACTTCCCAGTTCCCCCTTTCTCCTCCTTCTCCTTCTCCTTCCACTTCTATCTCCCCGTTCCACCCTTCTCCTTCTCCTCCTCCTCCACCTCATTCCACTTTTATCTCCCGTTCCATGTTTCTCCTCCTCCTCCCCGTTCACTCTTCTCCTTCTCCTCCTCCTACTCCTTTTACTTCTATGTTCACGTCTTCCCTTCCTCCTCTTCCTCTTTCTTCCACTTATATCCCCCCGTTCTACTTTCCTTCCTACCCCTACTCCTCCTTTTACTTCTATCTGTTATACCTGTTTCCCCATTCACGTACCTTAGGGTAGGAAAAGCAAGTTTGGGTTAAGTAGCGTTTGGTTGGGTTTAAGTGGGTTTGGTTAGGTTATGTTAACATACGTTTGTTAAAACAGATAACCGACAAACCCCATACTCACGAACGCACAGAGGCACACACATACCTGCATGCATATACATATATACAAAATCTTATAGTTGTATAAGTATATACATATATAAATATATATATGAATATATATACAATCATAGATACACACACACTTACACACACACACACACACACTTACACACACATACACCCTTACACACACACACACACACACACAAAATATATACATACATCTATAAACATATGAAATCACATACTTTTGCCTGTATATACATATATATAGGTATGTATATATACATATATGTAGGTATGTATATATATACATATATTTGTGTATATATACATTAGGTTACGTTAGGTTAGGTTACCATAGGTTAGGTTAGGTTATATTAGTTCGTTTCACGGGGCATCGCCATTTTGACGGTGTGATAAAAGGCTCCACATACGGAAACCTTACCCTCCTCTTCTCTCTCCCTCTCTTCCTCCTCTTCTCGCTCCTTTTCCCTCTTTCCTCTTCTCTCTCCCTCTTTTCCTATATGCATATGTGTGAATGTAGTACGGATATTATATAAAATATATATATTATATATATAATATATATATATTAATATATATATATATATATATATTATATATATTATGTATATATAAATATCCGTACATACATTCACACATATGCATATAGGAAGAGAGGGAGAGAGAAGAGGAAGAGAAGAGGGAGCGAGAAGAGGAGGAAGAGAGGGAGAGAGAAGAGGAGGTGTAAGGTTTCCGTATGTGGAGCCCTTTTATCACACCGTCAAAGTGGCGATGCCCCGTGAAGCGAACTAATATACCCTCACCTAACCTATGGTACCCTAACCTAACGTAACCTAATGTATATAAAACACAAATATATGTATATCTATACATACCTACATATATGTATATATACATACCTATATATATGTATATACAGGCAAAAGTATGTGATTTCATATGTTTATAGGTGTATGTATATATTTTGTGTGTGTGTGTGTGTGTGTGTAAGGGTGTATGTGTGTGTAAGTGTGTGTGTGTATGTGTGTAAGTGTGTGTGTATCTATGATTGTATATATATTCATATATATATTTATTATGCATATACTTTATAACAACATAAGATTTGTATATATGTATATGCATGCGGGTATGTGTGTGCCTCTGTGCGTTCGTGAGTATGTGTTTGTCGGTTATCTGATAATCAAAACGTATGTTAACATAACAAACCCAAAACCCACTTAACCTAACCAAACGCTACTTAACCTAAACTTGCTTTTCTCTACCCTAAGGTAACGTGAAGGGGGAAACAGGTATAACAGATAGAAGTAAAAGGAGGAGTAGGAGTGGGAAAGGAAAGTAGAACGGGGAGATATAAGTGGAAGAAAGAGGAAGAGGGGGAAAGGGGAAGACGTGAACATAGAAGTAAAAGGGGGAGTAGGAGTAGGAAGGGAAAAGTAGAAGGGGAGATATAAGTGGTAGAAAGAAAGAGGAGGAAGGGAAGACGTGAACATAGAAGTTGAAAGGAGTAGGAGGAGGAGAAGGAAAAAAAGAGTGAACGGGGAGGAGGAGGAAAAACATGGAACGGGAGATAAAAGTGAAATGAGGGGGGGGAGGAGGAGAAGGAGAAGGGTGGAACGGGGAGATAGAAGTGGAAAGAGGAGGAGGGGGAGGAAGAGGAAAAGGGTAAATGAGAGATAGAATTGGAAGGGGGGAGGAGGAGAAGGGTGGAAGTGAAAGATACAAGTGGAAGGAGAAGGAGAAGGAGGAGAAGGGGAACTGGAAGTGGAAGTAAAGAAAGACTATAAAGAGGAGGAGAATGGGAACGGGGAATAGAAGTGAAAGGAGGAGGACGGAGCAGAGGGAGAATGTGAACGGGAGAAAGAAGTGGAAAAATGAGGAGGAGAAGGTATAACGGAGAGATAGAAGTGAAAGAAGGGGGAGGAGGAGGAGGAGGAGAAAGGGGTATCGGAGGGATAGACGTGGAAGGGGGAGGAGGAGGAGGAGGAGGAAGGGGGAACGGAGAGATAGAATTGGAAGGAAGAGGAGGAGGAGAAAGAGGGAGGGGGTACTGAGAGACAGAACTGAATGGAGGAGGAGGAAGCGGGGGGACGGAGAGATAGAATTGTAAGGAAGGGGGAGGACACCTTGCCCTCTTCCTCCTTCTCCTCCTTTCACTTCTATCTCTCCGTTCCCCCTTTCCCCTTGTCCTCCTCCTCTTCCTACTCCTCCTCCTTCCGCTTCTTTCTCTCCGTTCCCATTTTCTTCCTTCTTCTCCTTCTCCATATATAAAAAAAATGAAATTATAGGCTTATGTCTGTATATAAATTTTATAAACATGTATGTGTATATATGTTTGTGATATATATATATAATATATTTAATATATTATATATATATATATATATTATTCATATATATATATAAAATATATTATATATATATATATATATATATATATATATATATATATATACACACACCACACACACAATATATATAATATATTATATAATATATATATATATATATATATATAATTTAAAATTTTATATATATATATTAGGTTTCTTTAGGCTAGGGAAAGCAAGGTTACCTTGCATTAGGTTAGGTTAAGTTAAGTAGCATTTGATTAGGTTTTCGTGGAGTTCCGTTAGGTTACGTTAAGATAAGTTTGGTTAAACAGTTAGCCGCCAAGCACATTCTCAAGAACGCACAGAGTTACACACATAACTACATACAAATAAATATATAAAAAAAAATACATTTATAAAAATATATATAGATATATATGCAAACATAAATACACATATTTACACACAGAAACATCCATACACACACACATACATACATACATACAGTCACACATATGCTTATATATATCTATATATCTATCTATCTGTCTATTTATCTGTCTATCTATCTATCTATATATATATTTAAATATATATATACATACTTATATATATATATATATATATATATATATATATATATATATATATGGTGCGTAGGGCTCGGACGCTGCTGAGATGGGACAAGAAACAGTTCATCAGGAATCTTGCTGAGGAGGTCGAAGGCCATTTCTTGGTAAATGACATTCGCCCTGGCTACCAAGCCCTGAGAAAACTGAACCCTAAGCCCTCCTCACAGATGACTGCAGTCCGATCAGCGGATGGACGGATCATCTCAGATCATGTTGGGGTTCGTGAACGTTGGGCTGAGTATTTTGAACAGTTGTACCAGTGGGGCCCTCCAACGTTAGCTTGGATGCAAGAATGTGCAGTGCCTGTGCCGGACCTACCCATCAGCGAGGAACCTCCTACCCTAACAGAGGTTAGGTGGCGATTTCCAATCTGAAGAGTGGGAAAGCTGCAGGCATATGTGATATCCCTGCTGAACTGCTAAAGGGGGGGGTGAACCTATGCTGGGGTTGCATACAGTCCCAT
>NW_023659910.1:0-20359 GCF_015228065.2 Penaeus monodon | reverse complement strand
GGGCTACTTGGTAAATTTTTTCACAAAACTCATCCAGTTTAGGGTAGAAAATGAGCAGCATATTGAGTATGGATGAGGCTTCATTTTCCCTTATTGTTTGATTAGGTCTTAATTTATCCCATATTGTCCATATCCTAGTATTTAAGGCTTTTACAATTGGAATTGTGGCTTCATATTTTTTCCTTTTTTATTTCAGTCATTTCAGGGCAGTCAAGGCAGAGCATACCTATTTAATTCTTTTGTGAGTATTTTATTATGCTGGCATGATGTTTGACTGGATCAATATAAAATTTTTATTGCCTCTCCTATGCGACATATTTTGATTGTTTTTGAAACCAACAGGTGAATGTAGGATGTGGGCCTGCGGAGGAACGGGTACTGTTAACCGGCCTCCATGCAGTAGCAGATATATACTGTGAATGTTGTAAACAACACTAGGTTTGGAAATACGTAAGTTCCAGTATTTGTTTCTAAATGGTTTGTTATCATACAGAGTAGGCCAGTTTTGTTTTCAAGAGTTTGTATGAAGTCCTTGATTATAGGGTTTATTAAAAAATGCATATGAAATTATTAACAAAAACAGAAGTTAGATTTTAAACCAGAGTAAAATTCTGATTAAGAAACATAATTCGGTTGAGAAAGTAGTGAGATATGATGTTGTACAAGAAGTTTGTAACTTATTTTACATTTCATAGTCTTTAGCAGTCAAAAATTCACACACACAAAACCCACACACACCACACCCACACCCCCACACACCACACCACACACCACCCCAAAACCACCCCACCCCACACCACACCACCCCAACCACACACACACACACACACACACAACACACCACACACCACACACACACACACACACACACACACCCACACACACCTTTTGCCTCTAAGGAGTACATCTCATATTACACTTAATTTAGCCTCCCATTTTTTTTCAGGAACATGCTTTTGAATCAAGTCAGAAGTACAAGGAGGGGAAATACATCATCGAACTGGCACATATGATCCCAAAAATAAAAGGGTGGGACTGAGAGTGGGCCCCCTGTGGGAAACAAGATCCTTGGTGGCAGCTGTGACCAAGCAGTGTTTTCCAGCCTAATGCTCTGGTCTCCTAAGGCCCCTGCTTATCATGATGTGCCCTAGGATGTTGATGGAGACCACAGGCTGGACCAATGAATTATATATTCTGCTTCCCTATATGTCTTAGGTTGGCCAGCTGTGCACAACTTACTCTTGAGCAGTGATCTCAGCCAGTAAATGATTGCCAGGGTGTGCTGCAGTGAACTTTTATGATCAGGGAAATTATTACAAGTGCAATGCACAGAAAATCTTGACCTACAGTGATTATAGGAAATTGATTTAGCTTTTTTGAAAATTTTACACTTCCTTGGATGCCAAAAAGTGCGAAACTTATACAAGCAGATGTGATAAGTGACATATAATGTAAAGGTGAACACAAGAGCACCAAAACCCTGATAGTACCTGGCCATAATCACCAGCATCACAATCACCCTATTTTCACATCATCTTTTGACTGCCCCAACAAGCCAGTCACGAGTCGGTCAGCCAGCTAGCTCTCGTCAGTCTCATGGCCTGTCTGTGATGGCTTTGCCCACAAGCAAATTTCAATTGTTGTGTAGTAAATGTAAAACTAACCATCCCACCCAGCCAGTTGCAAAGCCAGTTAAAACAGTTTGTTGTATTGGTCTTTCTTCTGGTGAACAGTTAAATGTTTTAATAAGGGTGGTCTACCATCATATGCAAAGGGACCATAGTTGTAAATTTAATCTGCTGCAGCAGGTTTTTTGGGACACAGAGTGTACAGCATTGCCAGAGCTCAGTTATGGGCAGACACTATTGCTGCAGTGTGCTTTCCATGTGTAATTATTTGACCCAAATGGGTACAAGAGGAAAACCCAATATCCCATATCTTGGAAAAATAAGGACCATTTGTCATAAAAGGAACATTGTGCTGGAAAACAGCTTTTAAAAATGGTAGAGGCTTTATTCATTTTACAGAGCACACAATTTGATCATATAATGAATTGTCTTGTCATATTTGTTAGGACAGGTCACGTGCAGAAAAAATGATAGTGTTCCCCTGTGATCTTTGCATCTTGGAAGCCTGAGAAATAAAAGAAACCTGTGATGATGTGTCTTACTCATTGCCACTGTGTGATTGGACAATTTGTAGCTGTTTTTTAACTTGATTTGTACTGTGTATTTACATTCTAAAATTTGATGTTCCCAACAACTGGAAAATTTAGTTTGACTTACTGCTTGCTTTTTTATTCCTCTGCATCTTATCGATTTCCATGAAATTGGAAAGATGAAATAATTTTTTAAATATATTCATAAAAAAAGAAAAATTGCATTTTTATCATTTTGCATTCAGCATGATTGACACTTAGTACAGTATCTGGAATGTCGGGCAGTACTTCAAACCATTAATGTTCTCATTAGAGCTGAGGGGATCTAGCATTATTGTTATTTTTTTATGATAATATTAGCCAATATTCTTTAAATGATATGGTTTTGTCAAAGCTTGTATAACATAGCTCAAGAGCAACTTGATATGAAATTAAATTTTACTTTAAGTGTATCAAAAAAATTTATGTCACGGTCCATAGGCACGTATAAAAAAAAACGAGTTGGTTTTAGAGGAGGAGAACATGTCTGTTGTTAAAAGTCAATTGAATATCATTCTTATTGATTGGGTCTGCTTGGCTGCTTTTTGGCTTGATGGTGAACACTGAACATAGCTTTTAATCATCTGTAGTTAAGACTTCAACCAAGTACCTATTGGCTAGCCTTATCACATTCATTAAATGACATAAATCGGGTTTTTATAGCATGTTGATGTATATTGCCATAAAGTATTTGGGGTAGATTTCCCATGCTAGTTGTGGGAATAAGAAGATAGTCAATGCTTTTCCGTTTTAGATGGTGGGTTATCTGCAG
This sequence comes from Penaeus monodon, assembly GCF_015228065.2. NCBI lineage: Eukaryota > Metazoa > Arthropoda > Malacostraca > Decapoda > Penaeidae > Penaeus > Penaeus monodon. Next base: position 17,390 of record NW_023659910.1, on the reverse strand, counting down.
AGGGAAGCTCTTTGCAGGGTAGTTGGTCTGGATTTTGCAATTATAAAGGAATCTGGGTACCAGTCACTGCTGTGGGGGTTTAAAAATTCAATGGTTTGGTTCATGTCTCTAGCTTTAGGTAGATAGAGAAGCACCCTGACTTGTACACTTAATTCTTAGTTATGGAGTATTTATATTTGAATTCACTGACTAGAAAAAAACTTTTTTTCTAAACTCATAAATTTTCTTCAGTTTTGTCAAGTTATCTGTGGGGTGTATAACTGGCATCTGGGGCCACTTTAACTATCTCCACTATGTCAGCATATTCCATCTTTGTCTTAGTTGCTCATGGCACCAAACAACTTTCTGTAAATTTTTGAAGTATGTCTTTCACTTGAATGATGACTTCTTCCCCAAGCTTACTGATATTAAACCTTAATAAGGAAAAAGGGTTTAAATCATTGTTATGTGTAATTACACTTTTCTTCAATCTGTATTTTCATACAGATTTTTTTTTTCATCGGTCATTATTTTGCTGTACGCTCGCATTTTTTTCTATTTCCCTCAAAAGTGGGAAATTTAAATATTAGAGATTTTTTTGCTCATTTCTTTTGCAAATAAAAAAAAAATACCTCTACTTCGCTACATCTGATTTATCAGTATGTCAACATCTAATTTTACTAGTCTTTTATATATTTTGCCTTGAGTCATTTTCTTTTAAGTTCCCAGTTAAATTATTATAAATTGCTTTTCCAGCCAGCACACGTTCTTTCAGTATGTGCTACCTTGGTACATACACAGTTCCCACATTTCATTAAATGTATGCAAATGGTCATAATTGTGTGAAGAGAATTACTAAAGAGGATCCCCACAAGGTGGTCCTATTTTTTTTACATGGCCTAGTCTTTCATTCTAACCAATAGCTCGAAAAGTGTGCATGTCCCCTGCCTTGTGTTATATTACAGTACTAGCTGTTTGTATCATGGTTCATGAGATCTAAAAAAGTGGGTGCGAAAGGCAAAATGATCGTCTGCTGTGATAATGTTGAGAGTTGTGTATCTTTTTAACCATAGGACTTGTAAAGGTATTATTCTTTGATGTGATGACATCTAGTGATGGTGCAGGGTCAGTTACTATTGAAGGGGATTCAATAGATCACACTCCCTTAAAGAAAGATATTGAAACGTCTGGAAGTGAGATCTTATCAGTTAGTCCATTTATGGTTCCATCTGGTTTGATTTGCCTTTCGTCAAACGAGAAACCACTGATTTTGGCAGGAAACTTTGGCTGTTGTAGCGCTTTGTGATTGACATTATTGTAGAGGAGCTTGGAAAACATTCACATAGGTTAGTTTCCTTTCAATGTTGTATTTCATAGTAACCATCATGACACTGGTAACTGCTTTTCTTTTAGATTATTCATAAACAGGATGTTATTTCCTGTTATTGAGAGAAAGATTGTAACATGTAGAGTCTACATGTACTGGCAAATGTAATTAATGTATGGTTCAGCATCTTTTCCTTTTCTTCTTTTTTTTTCTTTTTCTTTTTTTTTTTTCTTTTTTTTTTACAGCTTGCTTCAATACCCTCTTGATATATAGGGTATTCTCTCAGCTCCAATCACTGGTTACTATGCTCATGTTGTTGATGAATGGAACACAAGTTTTTAGGACCACAGTACAATTTATATTCTGTCCAAAGTGAGAGGGGTCCATGTGCAGTGTTTGTCACTTTTAACTAAGCCATTTTTATACTTCGCATCATAACTGAATTTCATTTACTCATTATGTAATAACATGCTCATTATAGTATCTTTTCAAGAAACATACTGTCCATCAGATCTAAAATATTCTATAATATTCCTCTTCATGTATTTGTTGTAGAAGTTCGGATGAAAAAGTAGAAATTGAAAGTGTCCTCAAACACTTACTGTTTTCTAATTCTGCTGGTACAGACTCCTCCCCTCCCACTGAGCAAATTTTTGTGCTGTGGTCTAGAGCAGAGATGGGCATGATTTTTTCCAAGATATTTTAATTTAGTTCCATTAGCTGGAAATTGAATCAAAACCTCCAATGTTGCCTTGATGGAAGGACTTGTTGGCCTTCAAGCAGCTTTGTGCTGTGAATGACTTACCTGGGACTCTTGCCCAATTCAAAGGATGTGACCCAATACCCACAGGCTTCTTGGTTCCTGTTTCCCTGTCTTGGTAACTTATGAAAATAATTTTTGTAATGGCATAGAACAGAATATTGCCCACCTTTGCTCATAGCTCATAAGATTTAGTGTCAATGATGGTGTATTTGGTGATTTGCAGAAATCAATGTAGTTATTTCATATGTATTAGATCATTTTTTACAACCAAGGACAACATATTTTGGGTTTGGAAACATTTTTATTTCCAACATGTGGATTCAAATGGGATGCGACCCAGCAAATACACTACTTATACAATTTAAAATCAGTTTTCTTTGTTTGTTTTCAGAAGATGAAGTGAAGGAATAAATGCATTAGGAAAAAAATAATGATTATGAAAATTAAAATATTTGTAATTGCTGGGCCTTTCACAAATTGTATCTCGTAGCATTGTAGAGCTTGCTGTCTTCAGTAAAAACTGGATACATTAATTATTTTAAAGTCAGTGATAGTAGGATAACTTTATCAAATAGGGGTTGTGTGTGTGTGTGTGTGTGTTTTGTGTGTGTGTGTGTGTGTGTGTGTTGTGGGGTGTGTGTGTGTGTGTGTGTGTGTGTGTGTGTGTGTGTGTGTGTGTGTGTGTGTTGTGTGTGTGGTGTGTTTTGAGGAGAGAGAGAGAGAGAGAGAGAGAGGAGAGAGAGAGAAGGAGAGAAAAAGGGGGTGTGTGTTGTGTGTGTGTGTGTGTTGTGTGGTGTGTGTTTTGTTAAAGGACATAAAAACGCAAACACGCGCACCGCACACGCACACGCACACACACACATATGCACAAAACACACATATGCACACCACACACATGCACACACACACACACACACACACACACACACACACACACACACAAAACACACACACACACACACACCCCACACACACACGCACACACACACAAAAACCACTGCACACACACCACACACACATGCACACACACACACACACACACACCACACACACACCACACACACACAACACACACACACACACACACACACACCCCACAACACACACACACACCTGCACACCCTGCACACACACACATATGCACACACACACACACACCATATGCACACCACACACACACATGCACACACACACACACAAAGCACACACACACAACACATGCCACACACACACACATGCACACACACAAAACACACACACACACACACACACACCACACAACACACCCCCAAAACACATATGCACACACACACACACACGCACACGCATCACACACACACACACAACACACCCCCACACCACCACACACACACACACACACACACACCCAAAAAAATATGTATACACACTGGCATAGCTAGGGAGGGCAAAGGAGGCCCCCTCCCCAAGTTTGTGAATTGTTAACCCTTTAATTTTTTAATGTCAAAACAATTACAGTGACATAAGAGTTCTTGATAAACAAAAGGAAACAGTTTAGTCTTGCTTTGCAAAGAGAGAAGTGTTGCAGACCCTCTTTTTAAACTCTTGGGGGGCTAACCCATTTTCCACCACAGGTGCCCTCCCTTCCAAAAATCTGAGCTTGCCCCTTTTTATACATGCATATATATTCACACAACACACAGGAGTGCATATTTACACATACATACCTATATATTCATATATATAATTGAAATAGAATAACGAATGGGAAACAAAGTATCATATTTGCTCTGCTGTATAAGTATTTATTCACAGGAAGCTTACACTGGTTGTTGCCACAGAAAGCAGAAAGATATATTTATCAAGTATTTTTTAGCTCGTTAACTTTCCCCTTAGTTTCTTTTTAATCTGCTATATTTCTTGGTTTCAAAAAGTATTGGTGATCATAATGATAAATGCATCTTGAAGATGGTATGGCATTGTGATTAATAAATATATTTTATTTAATGTTATTGTATGCTTTGTGATCAAAGGGAAAAGGTATAACAATCTGTTATCAGAAATCTTCACATATTTTATGCTCAAAAAAGGAAAAAAAATTGGAAGCTTTTCTAAGACTGGCTATCTGATCTTGACCCAGAATCACTGATTGGCAGAAAATCTGTGTCTTTACCAATGAGGAATTCCAAGTAACAGCCAGAAAACTAGGGTTCTAAAAATGTAATGAAACTGAAGTCAATTCCTCAAGAAATGATCATTCCTATGATGGAGTATTGGTAAGAACTGATATTTTTTGTTGTCAGTATTTATATTTTTATATTTTGTGGGTATTGATATTCCAGAGCTGTTCATGGAGGTGACTGACTGTGCCAAACTACAGGTTGTCCATAAATAGTTAAAAATTCATAGAATCGTGGAGGGTCAGGGTTTTATTTCGTTTTGCCATTGTAGTACCATTGAAATATATAGGATTCTGAAATATTTGGTGTAATTTTTTATATCATACTCTTCAATCTTTTTTCATAGAGATAAATATGTTAATCTGCATAACTGGCAGCAACATTTTTGGTACGTGAGTGTCTCACATAAAAAGCTGCTAAAAGTGACTTTACACAATAAATATTACCAATATAAAGGAATTAATTTATTTCCTTATCAAATCCAGTAAATGAAATGGTTACATTTTAAAAACTACAAGCATTCTTATTCAACAAAGTTTCATTATGTTATTAGTCCATTAAACAATAAAAAATGTCTTGATAATGTAACTGGATACAAGTGAAGCACCAAGAAAGTTGTCTGCATATATTATATATAAAAAACCCAATTTTACTTACATATTCATTTTTAAGGAGGAAATGCTTTGCATAGAAAACTTGCACCACTCAATTGGTGTCGCCTCTATAACAGCAGTAAACCAGTCCATTGCATTTTTCTGACAAGAATTTTGAAATGTTAGATTGGACTTTTATCTTCAGCCACACTATTTAAACCTTTAACCATTTCAATTGTTTTTCAACTTTTTTGTATGCATTGCTATAATATATATATATGACAGGAGTGGTTTCCAACAATGAAGTAATGACATGATAAACCATTTAAATTCCTTCAGTGATTTAAACTACACCCCATATCTGTGAAGTTAGACATGGGAGGGGCCCATATCCCCACTAGTGGTTTTGTAAATGTTGCCAAATTGTGAGCTAAATATAAGGGCCCAATCTGTTTGGCGGATTCCTCAAAAGAAGTTTGCGTCCTCCTCTGCGGGTGGTGATAACTACATTGCAGATATGATTATCTGGCGATGATTTATTTTCCATATATGTAGCATAAAATCTGAGGAACCGGGCTGAATGCGGGGAAATTTACTTTTCAGGAATGAGGTAAACCAAAATTAACACATGTTGTGGGATCAGATAAGGAAAATCCATTCTCTTTACTTGCCAGTAAAGGTCAGATTAGGGCACCTGAATATTGTGGGGTCACTTAGAGATCGACAAGAGGAATAAGATGAACTGACAGCAGTTCCAGTGCTAAGTGCCGATTTGAATAGTAAACTTTTTCATTCCTGTGACAAGAACCTGTCTCTGGTAATGGACATCATTGCTGGTTAAAACGTAGTTTAGAAGTAAATATTAGGTAAATTTTTAAAATTAGTACAGTAGCATTTAAATATTAGTACCAGGAGAGGCAAATCAAAGAGAAATATCCAGTAGCATCATATTTCCCTCCCTGTAAATGTGCATCGAAGCACCAGTAGAGATATCCACTCCCCCCCAAAACACGAATAGGGAAATCCTTGGGGCACAAAATTTATAAAATTGGAAAAAGGACCACCCACGCATAAACTGACATAGGGAAATGTCCACCTGCCCCCCCCCCCCCTCCTAAAAAACTATAAAGAAGTCCGGTAGGTGAATAGTCCTAATGTCTATGTCTAAAAACTCTGAGCTCCTGTGACGATAGTGGTTATAAAAGCACATTGTTGGGAGTTTAGTTTTTTGCTGGGACAATTGGTTAATGGTATTTTGGCTAAAAGCGTAAATAAGATAACGATCAGGATAAGATGTGTTAGATGTCAGGAGAAGATGTGTTAGATGTCAAATTTTTATAGAACGCTGTGGGATAGAATGGTAGCGAAAAGTGTATAGAGGGTGGGGTGTTTTTTTTGGGTGAGTGGGGGAAAAGAGGAGGGGGAGGATGGATATATCTGCAAATGCTTAGAATGTAGAGCGAATACGATTAGAGGGTGGATGATGAAGTGAAGCATTCCCTCTTGGGTCATGTTTAGGCATTTTTGGATGTGTTCATGAGTTTCTGGAGGGAGGTTGGGCGGGTTAGCTGAGAATCAAAGATTTTCTTATGGGGAAGAGCCCCCCCCCCCCAACCCTTCCCTCGTTGTAATCGCGTGTGGGGGCGGGGGGGCCTGAAGAGACGGGGACCGAGGCCCAATGTGGGGGATCAATTCACCTTGGTCCTCAGCCCTCGCTTCAACTAATGTTGCGGGTCTTTTCTTCTCCCCCTTTCTTTTCTTTTCTGCATCCCCTTGTCCTGTTCACATATCCTAATCGTTAAAAATATTTTTTGCCGTTTTCGCATAGTACTATTTCTAATACTCCTTTCCCTTCTAACAATCTGTACCTTATACTATAAACCCACCAGCTCCCCTTCTCTATCTTTTCACTACTATACCACCCTCTAGTACAATTCTATCTATAACTTTATCATTAACTCATTCCTTACCCTTTATCGACATCGGTTTTTCGGGGTCACATTCCTTTAAATGTTTTGAATATGTCACTTTTAATAATTGATGTTTTACATTTAAAGGGTACATGGAGTTTACGCCACCATATTCAATTATTACGCACACAGAAGTAAAGTGATTATGTAGAACATTATAAAAATTTCCGTGTTTTCTTTTGATCATCCAAACACATTCTGTGAACAGAACAGAATCTGTCTGAGATACTTCCTATATCTCATTTGTCATGAAACAAATTTTTGGGGGCCTGAATATGCCCAAGGCTAAACCCATAAATGATATGATAAAAACATTAATGATAGTGTTACCTGTGCGTGACACTGAAAGGTGTAATCAAAAGCGTAGGCATACGAAAGATAAACTGGAGTTTCGCTCTTCTTAGCCTTTGGCCTTATTAATATGAAAGCCTTTTTTGCTACCATAGTAGTGTAGATTTTCAAGATACATATTTTGCTGCTAGAGCATGATGATCTAGAAAAAAGTTCACATGTTTTCCCATATTGCCTCAGTATTGAGAGATATTCTTAAGGATCACATTAGGGTTCTTTGGTGTAGAATACTTACTTAGGTAGAAAAAACCCAGAATGCAAAAACTAGATTTAATGAAAATGAGACTACAGTTTTTTGAAATCTACCTGGATTCCCCTCTTCAGGTTTTTCTACCATGGATCAACACGGAAGTGTGTTTTACCATTCATCTTTTTTTTATATCACATTACAAATAAATGGAAATTGAAAAGAAAACTTGCATATATAATATATATATATATATATATATATATATATATATATATATATATATATATATATGCAAAATATATATATATACATATATATGCATATATACATATAAATGTAAAATTTTATATATATTTATATTATATTACAAGTTTTCTTTTCAATTTCCAAATTTATTTAGGGATATGTAATGTGATATAATAAAAGATGAATGGTAAAACACAATTCCGTGTTGATATATGTATATGTATATTATATGTATTTTTATATTTATATATATATATATATATAATATAAAATAAAAATATATATATATGTATATTTTAATAAAATATATATATATAATATATATATATATATATATTTGTGGTGTGTGGTGTGTGTGTGTGTGTGCGTGTGGTGTGTGTGTGTGTGTGTGGTGTGTGTGTGTGTGTGGGTGTGGTGTGTGTGTGTGTGTGGTGTGTGTGTGCCATAAATAATGTATGTAGTATATATAATATATTATAGATATATATAATTATGTGTGTGTTGTGTGTTTTGTGTGTGTGTGTGTGTGTTGTGTGTGTGTGTGTGTGTGTTGTGTGTGTGTGCGCGCGGGGCGCGTGTGTATGTGCGTGTGCGTGTGCGTGTGTGTATGAATGTTTGTGTGTGTGTGTGTTTTTTGTGTGTGTGTGTGTGTGGTGTGTGTGTGTGTGTGTGTGTGTGGTGTGTTGTGTGTGTGTGTATGCAGACAGAGACGCAAATACATTTAGTCTAGCACTAGGTGCAAAAATGTCCTCACTAACATCCTCATCGTTGCTAAAAATACATTATACCGTGCAGCATCAAATTTAAGCTTCCCGTTTTTCTTTTTAGTTCAAACCAGGCAGAGGCGCTCCTGAGCTCATACTTTTACATACTTCTTTGCTAAGTGGGGGGAAAAGAGAGATACAGTGCAAGGGCCAGTGAGAAAAATAAGGTAGTTTGAGCTGATTGAAACGGGGCGAGACCCTTGCGTTTTTTTTTCTTCCCTGTCTGTGGCACGGATGGCAGGTGGTAGTGTTTGTTGCCTCAGTTGAAGAAGGCCCACCTCGGAGCATCACTGGTTAATGGTGTTTTGTTACCCTACTGTGTCAGTGAGTTTGTATGGGTTTCCCATTCTTCATTCTCGATAAATAACTCATCTTGATGCAGGATTCTGTTTTCATATAACATACTTGTATGTTTAGTTTTGGAATGATAAAGGATACTTTGATAGTGTGAGTAAAAACAGTGAAAAATTGAACATGAGTAAGGAAAGGTGAACTAAACAAATACAAAACAACAGAAGGAACGCTGGACAAGTTTTACAAAAGAGGATAGGGATAGCGGTTTTTTTTTTTTTTTTTGCTAAGTCGGTGAGTATGGGGGGGGGGGGGATGGGGTGAGTGTTACAAACAGCGAGCCCACCGGGGGTGGTTGTGTTTGTGTTGTGTATTTCAAGGATTTTTGTGTAGAGTGGATCGTCTGCATGTTGAAGTCTTCCATTTTTTTCAGTGCTCGTGTTTATGCAGGTGTTCAGTGGTTCTGTTTTTTTCTCGCATGGAGAATGTACGAAGGTGTGATGTTGGGGTATCGAATGTTTTCAGCCCAGCGCAGAGCTTTGTTCTGGACAGATTGTATGTTCAGTTGTTGTGTTTTTGATGTGGTGTGTAATGGGTACTGGGGGGTATTCGAGTAGGGGTCGGGATGACTGTTTTGTAGAGTTTTAGTTTTTTTTTTGTGCACTGTGAGAATCGGTGTATTTTTTGGCAAGTGTTGCCTGTGTTATGCGTTGTTTCGTGTGCGGTGTGTATACACTGTGAAGGAGAGACCGAGTAGTTTCCCCGAGTTTCCATAGGAATGTCTGTGTTGTGCATTGTATATCTGGTGGGTTGAGTCTGGCTATTGGAAGGATTGTGAATTTTTGTGTTTGTTTGTTTTCCACTTTCTCTCGAATGTGTTTATTTTTGTGATAGATGTTTCAGTGGCACGTTTCATGATGTGCTTTGATTTGCTGGGGTGTGTGATGATCTGAGTGATGTCGTCTGCATATGATATGTAGTTGCTGAATGGTGCTGGAAGTGGGAAGTCTGCTGTGTATAATTGAATAGTGTTGGTGATAGAATACTCCCTTGAGTACCCCACTCCTGGGGAGATTGGGGGTCCAAGGCAGTTTTCAAGGTGAAATGTTTGCTGTTCTGTTTTTTGAGGAAGTTCCCAGAGTAGACAGGTGAAGTTGGGTGGTAAAATGTAGGTTTATGATTTTGTTTTTTAGTCCATCATGCCTAACTCTGTCGGAGGCCTTGCTTATGTCCCTGAGAATTATGTTTGTTTGTTTTTTGTTGGCGAGGCTGAGGGCGATAACGCTCTCAGTACCAGTGCTCTAAATCCATATTGATGGGGTGTCTGTTTCCAGGGTGTGTTTGTTTGTTAAGATGCATTCGAGTATTTTCCCCGGGACCTTGAGCAAAGATCGGCCTGTATCTAATGGCATAGTGGACTGGTTTTTGTTGGTTTGGGTATAAGTGAAAGTGTTGCTTTCTTAAACAAAGACGTAAAGAGTCCCTGTGGTCAAGGAAGCGTAAATATGTGGCAGAGTCTGTGTACATATTAGGGGGGAGTTTGCTTGCTTGCTTGAGATTGCGAAGTTCTGGCTTCGCCCGGGCCAAGGGGGGAGGTGGTGAAGGATTGTTTTTTTAATTTTGCTTGGTCCAGGAGTTTTGTTTCTGATGTGTCGTATTATTTCTTTTCCAGTGTGATTGGCGTGTTAAAGATATTTTTGCTGTCTATTGTTATTGGAGTCGATGCAGTTAGAGGGTTTGTGTTGTGACTGTTCTAATGCCTTCTGTACTTCGTTTTGTGTGTCTGTGTCAAACAGTTCGTTTTCGTCGTCTGAAATTTGGAAGTTTCTTTGCCAGAACCGTCTTGGGAGTGTTTTCCTTGTCATGTATGGTTTCGATCTTTTTCGCTTTGGTCGTTGTAGATATAGGTACTGTGTTGTTTGTCTGTGCCATGAGTTTTTTGTATGGTGTCCAGAATTGTGTTTGGGTCTTTTGGGTTTTGCAGAATTAATTTATGAGGCGTGCCCATGTCCTCTGTATGTTGCTCTATGTTTGCCCTCATACAGCTGAGTTTGTATTTGTCTGTATCTTGTTCTGATTTCTTAGTCCCATTTGCGTGTCTGTGTGAGGATGTGAGTGTTAGTTTATTGTGTGATGAGCGAGCGGAGAGTGTCGTTTTGTTTGTTTTGGTATGGTTCTGTGTGTTTTTTTTGGGGGAAAGTGCTATTGTCTTGCCTTGTTTATGTCACACTAGGATTCTAGGCTTGCATCGACATCTAGAATGGGCGTCCTTGGAGACCAGGGGTGTAAGTGTAAGAGAGAGATCTTGAAGGAGTTTCAGTTTGCATGTTTGTAGCTTTCTCTGGGGGGGGGGGGGCACTACGATTAGGTTTGGGGGAAACTGGAAATTTTTTAGGGAGATGATCATTTGTAGTTATCTCTCCTTGTGATAAGTGCATGGGGAAAGGTGTGCATGTCCATTTTTTCAGGGTAATGTCTGGTGGTGTTGCTGACCGGTTAATTATAAATGTTGGAAAGTGGGGTCCAATGTGTGTTTACTGTACCGCGTTTGTTTGGTTGTATCCAAATGTTGGATGTTGTGGCGTTCCAGTTTCCGAATATATAGATGGGCTTTCTGTATCTGAGAAGCTGGAGTATGTCCTGATCTGGTATGTATGGGCGTCGGGCTAGTAAGGAAATGGTGGCTATGATGATGGGACTTGTGTGGTGTATTGATTTCCACCGCAATGAGCTCTGAGGGGAACGTGTATTTTGTGTTCGATGTTTTTTTTAATGGCGAGAGCGACGCAGTCACTTCGCTCCTAGTGTGGTCAGTTTGGTAGTTGAGTGTGTCTTTTTATTTTCTTGGAGTTGTCCGAGGACCGTGACTGTTTTGAAAAATTATGTGGGGGTCATATTTTCTATATGTGTTACAGAGCTCATTCCGGCTGTCAAATGTCCTTTGCAGAACATTGGTGTTGGATGATGGTGGGGGCGCTGCATGATCGAGAGGGATGAATTCATGGTTTATGTTTTTTTGTCCTTGGTATAAAAAACTTTGAAGTTCGTTTTTTTTGTTTTCTAGCATGGGAGGTGGGTTAGGCCAGCTCACCTCCCACAAAAGGCATGGGATATTTTTGGCAGTCCCACGTCTCTATTGGGTAAGGTGGATACCATTTCTTTTTCCTTGGCGATTCGAGGCCAATTTTGGTGGTTCATGGGATCGAATTTTTTCGGGGTTTGGCGGTAGTCTGACTCTTTAATAGGAGGCCTTTTTGCTGTGCATCCACGCCTTTCGGGCGTTGGGTTTTGGTGGCTTTGAGACATTTTGGTTTTCTGTATAGTCCATGTTTTTTTTTTTATCTTTTTTCTTTCTTATATTTGGAGCGAGAGGTGGCTGCTTCGGTCTTTGTGTGTGTTTGGGGGTTTGTTATTTTTTTTTTGGTCTGATGCTGCTTGTGTTTCTTGTTTTGCTCGTTTTCTTTTTGGTCTTTTTTGGTTTGGCAAACGTTTGCTTTGGGGGTAGGGTTTTTTCTGGCTTGTCTGAGCTTGTAGGGGTTTTATTGTCTTCCGTAAATTTTGGGCCCCCTATTGTTGGGCAGGGTAGTGGGGTTGGGTTGGGGGGGGAGGGGAAAGTCTTCAGGAGCCCAGGAAACGGATTCGCCCCGGTGAGTGTTATTATTGGTGTGCGGTACCCAAAAGATTTTTTTTAGAAAAATTTTTAGGGAGGAATAGGTGGGGCGGTCTTGTTTTTTTGCTTTTTTTTCTTGGCAGACGGTTGAATAAGGCTTCCATGCGTTCTAGACGCCTAACTGTTGCCCGGGCCCCCTTTTTTTACAGCTTTTTTATGGGGGGGGTTTTTCTCTCTCCTCTCTTTTTCCCTCTTTGTGGGGACAGCGTTGATAGGGGGCAATGTCCCCCCCAAGTTATCATCCCTTATGGGGGCTGTTTACAGTTTCTGAAATTGGGGTTTCTGACCACACAGACAGTTTGTTTTGTTTTCTTTCTGCATTCATTTTTTATGATCAACATTCATATTAGTTCTTCTTGTTTGATTGGGTTGAAACCTTTCAAATTCTTTTTGGCATGGAGTGATGACAGTTGAATACGTATATACCATTTTTGCTGTTTGGGGGTTTGGGAAAAACCCTGACTTTTAGTATATATTTTTTCTTTCATTATGTAGATGTCATTACTTTGCTGTGGGGTGCTGTGTTTTGTTTTCCTCACTTATTGTTTCTCTATCCTCGGTTGACCACTTGCCTGTCTAGTCTTTTAAAGACTAGAGTGAGTCTTGCCCTTATGTCTAGTGGTAAGAGAGGTGAAACCAAAGGAGGTGAGGCGGTTCTTGATTGTTTCAGTGAAAAGACTTCCGGGTTGTTCATTGTTTTGAAAATATGCATAGTATCCGTCGTGGATGTTGATGAGTCGGGTTGAGTCGTATTTCTGACTCAAACAGAATCTGTTGCAGCAGGTCTCTTCTGTGAGGTTGGACCCTCTAGGGTGGTTATCTTTATTTTATTATTATTTTTTTACATCCTGCCTGTTCCCGATAAGCACCTGCCCTGGGCAATTACAGCTCCCCCCAATCCAGTGTGCTCTTGACGCACGGGAAAGTCGAAGGGAGGTTGCCTTGGGTGTTTTCGGGGCACCTCGTAAGAGGACCTAGGCCCTCTTGCCCTACACAACAGCCAAGTGGCTGAAGAGTTCTGCCTGCCTGTCTCTTTTAGCCCTGGTGGGGGACCGGGGTCACGCTCCACCAGAGCTTCTAGGAGGTCCCGTGGGATACTGCAGTCCCAACATCCTGCCGAGGCGAGGGTTGGCTTAAAGTACCGCCAAAATACACCCCTGCTACCGAGTGCAATGCCGAGGGCGTAGATATAGGAGGTGCAGGTCTTCTTGGAAGACTGAGTGTGTGGTCTTGTGGTTTGTGTAGGTGTTTGTGAGTGTGGAGCAACCACAAATTGCATGACCAGTGCCTGAGGCAGAAAAGCAAGCTCGCGGTGTTGTAGAGAAGCCGAGTTGTCATGAGAGTGACTCTCTTAGGGTGGTTTGTAATGTCGGGATGGCGAGCAGTGCGATCTGGCATCTGACTCTGGGGGAGATCTGACTGCTCCTGAGAGTGAGAGTGACTTGAGTGCTCTCTCTCTTAAGAGCAACCTTGAACCTTGACCTCAACCTCTGAAAGTGAGTCATAGTCATAACCTTTGTCTGGTACATTTGTTTGTTTTGACCATATGGAAATCAAACATCACTGTGCTGTGTGGTTCAGCAGTAGTTATCCCGTCTAGCAATATTGCTGGCCTAAGTTCAATCCCTCATTGCCATTGGATGGTAAACCCGGTCATTCCTTGCACACAGGGTAATTTTAGAAGCAAAATAAAACAGCTTGTCACACCGAGAATATCCATTATAATAAATGGAATAAAAAAAATTATTATTAATTGCCAGAGTTACATCTGAGTCCTAAGCCCATGTACTATTTAGCCTGGCTGACCTCACAGGCAAACCTATTCCTGCCCAACCCCACTCCTCCCTCAAAACATGTATTGGAAGTATTTTCTTCTCCCTGGCTGATTTCCCTATCTACCGACAAAGATTGATCAATCTTACTGACTGTGATGCAGTATCAATACAGTGCTACACTATTCCCCAAAGTCCCACATCAATATTGCCAAGATTACCCCTTAAGGACTGTAAAGGAGATTCTTGCCCTGTCATATCATACCATAGTGTCAGAAATGTTGGCATTTTGGCCACCCTCCAAAGCACTGTCGCTCCTCAGCCTGCTACCATTCTGTGTCCTCAGATATAAACTTGGGTTCACTCTACGAGAAGCCAGACAGGAGGCACACCGACGAGGTTTTTCAATCACTCTACTCCAGTACCATCCTTTATTCCATTCCTATCCCTTCTACCCAAGTAGTTCTCTACATCATCTGCAGCACCACTCAACTTTTCACCTCTACTTCCCCTATCTTCCAGTCAATCCCTTTTCCATTCTAAATCCAGATGCTCCAATATCCACAACTCCAATATTTCACTCTACTCACCGTACCTGTTTACCAGACAAACCAAACGTTCCACCCTATTTCTACCACATCCCTTCCACATCTACATCCTTTACTCCTCTTCTCCTCATAGAAAAAAATTGTTTCCCAAACCTCCCTTCCAAATCCCCTCCATTGAGGACACTGGAAACTATCTAAGCATGACCCAAGAGAAAGTTCCTCTCATCCATCCTCCAATTTCTCTGCACTCATTCCGGCTACTTTCAAGTGACTGCCGACATCCATACTCCTCATAATCCCCCTACCACGTCTTCCCCTACTCCCTCCCAACATACACTACACTACACTCTCCTCCACTCACATCAAAATCCCTCCTTCCCTACTATCCCTACCACTCTCTCCAGAGTGAATCCCTTTTGTCACAATGTCCTCCGGATCCAGTCTTCCCTGATAAACCTCCTGATACCACACCTTCATCTCCTTCCTCTGATTCCCTACCTCAATCGCCAGTTACTCCTACTTCTCAGACATCTGTCTCTACCCTTATCACCTGCTGATTTATCTTCAGTGATTCTCCTACAGTGGAATAATTCAAGGTTTTCGTTCTCACAAACCAGACTTCGTCACCTCATAACTTCCTACAATACATCCATTATCTACCTCCAGAAAGCTTCTTACACATCCTCCAGTACAGATTCTAATTATCATTTTGTATCATCCCCTCACTCTCTCTCTTTATCTCATATATACTCGTCCATCAAATAACACCATACACTGTATCTCCCTTTCACCACCATCTCTTACACGATTATACACATCTTCACTGTTGGATCACAATTGTTTCAGTTTACTTTTCTCCTTCTCTTCCCATTGATTTTAATGTCTTGGAACTTTACTTTCTCAACTTAAGCCACCATTGCCACTACTTCCCGAGGGTATTCCTAGAACACTTTCTTTCTAACACTGACCTTTTCATGCTTTCTCTTTGCTCTCCTTCCTTTATCTCAACTGTCATTGGTGAGTTCTGGATCACTTCCCTATTCTCCTCTCTCTACTTCCTATGTCCCGCTCCCCAACCCTCTACACTGGTGCTATGATAGAGCAGACTAGCTTTTTTTTACCTACCTGAGTGCTGCTTTAAAATTATTTCCTGAACTTCCGACTTACACATCTAAATTGTTCCGGTGGGACACTGAATACACCAAGCCCTTTTGGGTTGAAGCACCCAGCATGAAGTTTTTGCACAAGTGAAAACCCCCCAGCAAAACATCAGCACTTATCAAATTTTTAAAAGAACATCACCTCTACTACATGCACAATAAAAATCTCAAAAAAACCGATAGCAAATTTGCCCACCTATTTCAACAGTATGGGTAGGAGAAAATAATTATGGGGAAAACTGCAACTTATCCGTCTCAATCCTCCCAGTAAACCCTTATTTCAAACCCTTTAAATTGCTACTGAATTTGCGCATATTTCGCTAGGTCTTTAGTAGCTCCTTTAACTCCCAAATTTCCATTCCATTAAAACACCCAAGGAACTCACCCATCCCCCTCCTTATCTTTCTAAAAAACCCCACAAGTTCATTTTTACTGAGCTATCGACGTCTGCAATACATATAAGGGCCTTGAGGGGATAAATAATCTTCCATTACTCTTTTTTTATGTTTTTTGGTCAGCTGCTTTTCCATTCACCCTTGCCAGGATGAGAATTTGCTCATCACAAAAATTTTAGGGATGAATATGGGCATGAGGGGAAAGCCGGCAAAATTAACCTCCCAAAGTTTTGCAGGGTAAAGAGAGCCAGGTCCGTCCGACTGCTTATTGTCTGTTTTGGTTAATATAATCCAAAAAAGGGCTTAAACACAGTAAACTAAAAAAACACCAAAAATTTTAAAAAACAATAAACTCCCTCAGCCCCCACTCACACCCCTTTCAAGACCCAGGTACCCCCCAAACTGCCCCCCTGGTGGCGACTTTACCGCCCCCTGGCGAAGGGGTTGCCACCTTCTCGTCGTGAAAGGGTTTGGGGGGGACCCCCAAACTCTTTCTAACCCAAAAACTAAGGGGACGTTTCCCCCTGGAGGTGGGGCGTTTTAAAAATTTACCCCGGATTTTTTCGCTGAGCCCCGCTCCCCCGGGAATAGTTGCCAGCCGCGGGGCCTCCACAAAAGGGGGTTTTTTTTTGGGTGGGCAAAGGTTAATGGTTAATGGTTAAAAGCAAGAAAATGTGCAAGACTTTAAGGTCATGTAGCACTATAAATGTTAGGGGAAAGGGGGTTGGGTTAGTGATTATTGTCTCAGCTGGGAAAAGGAATGGTGAGTGAAAGGGTTAGGGGCGGGGGTAAAAATTGATTAGATGGAATGTATGCGTTTAGGAAAAAGAATAGGTTTTTTGAAGCAGAAAATGTGGGATTCGTAAAGGATTTTGATAGGTTGGGAGTCGGTGAAGGGAGAAAGCAGGTAAAGGGTTGTTCAAAAAATTGGGATGACCTAGGATGTGTGGGATTGATTGGGGAACATTATAAGGGTGGATAGATTGGACACAGATAGGAGTGTGTTAGACGGTGTGGCCCAAAGAGTGCGGTGAGAGCGGCTCCCCAAGTTTTTCTGATGAAATGGAGCTGACCCCGGAGATTTAAGTTTTTACAGAAGTAATTTTTTAGTGCAGGCTTGACCAAAAATTTCCATCGATTATACAAAAAGGGCTTAAAGTGTGGTAATATCTGTGGTGGGATACGTGAGAAGCGTGGTTGGTTTTTTATTTG
>NW_023659909.1:7500-20360 GCF_015228065.2 Penaeus monodon | reverse complement strand
TACTCCACTTATCTATGTTTTGCTTTTTATCTCATAAATTCACGCTCATCAGGTTCCCCCACTGTTTCACACAGTGTTGGACCTTCTAAAGTATTTACTCACCTTTTATGCTCTGTTGTGTTATTATGCTTTTGATTTGTTTGATTTATCTGTTTCCCTCAATATTTGAACTCACTCTATCACTCTGCTCTATTTATGTTCTCGATCCTCGATTTTTTTTTTTTTTTTTTTTTTTTTTTTTTTTTTTTTTTTCATCCACCCCCCTCATCCCCCTCATCCCCCTATCCCTATCTAGATTTCTTTCCCCTTCATCATCCATCCCCCATGTTTTATGTTTTATGTAATGTCCATCTTTCGTTCTGCCACTGGAACTCCCCAACCTCATTCTTTTTTATCCTTGACCTCTCTTGTATAAAAAAAAAAAAAAAAAAAAAAAAAAAAAAAAAAAAAAAAAAAAAAAAAATTGTTCTGTTACCTATATATGTCAATTCTTGTTCTATTTCCTAATTAAGTAGCTATACTTGTGTTTCAGTCATATCTTTTCTATTGTTCCTTTTCTTAGCAATATAAAATATAAACCAAAAAAAAATTTCATAAAACATTCATAAAAAAAATAAATAAATAAAACATAAATAAAATGAATATGTATATGATTAATATATTATTTATCTAAATAAAAAGAAAGAGGTATTTATTTAATGTTTTTTAACCTATATAAATACCCCTGCGATTGCCAGCACCTTGCAAAACACAAATAACAAAACTGCTCACCCCTTCTCCGAAACTCCAGACTGAACGAAAGATACCCTATACCATGCAAGGGTCTCGCCCCCTACTTTTACCCTTTTACTTCCTTCGATTTCCCCACTGTGCCTTCCCTCCCTCCCACCTTGTTATCTTCATCTTTTTATTTCCCTTTTATTATATTTTATTATTACGAGATGAGCTTTCCCGACCTCCAGCAGAACCTGAAAACAGCAGCAGCCTACAAGGACTGCCCAGTCCTTAGCCGACTGGGAGCCTGCCGGCTCCCCCGTTGATCTCTGACTTCACCACCAACACCCCGCCTACCTGTGGGCACTCACACCACAACAAATTCTCCCCCCAAAGAGATAAGAACCAGTAACCCCAAACAGAAGATGGGCAACCATCCATCTTTTTATAGGGAGCTTTGACGGAACCGCCACCAACTCGCAAACCAAGAAAAATTGTCCACGAACACTAGAATGTGTTTGTTGCCAAAACCGTGATGTGGTGAAACAGACAAAGTGTCACATGACACCTTCTGCCAGGAAAATTCGGAATGTCGAACTTTAGCGGGATCGCTTGTGTGACCTTGTACAGGGGCACGCACGCTTGCAAGCCCTTTGACGTGATTAAAGCTACCCTCTTTACTAACCGCGGAAAAAATAAAATCGGTTACGGGTAAACCCTGCACTGCCTTATGAACACCAAATGCTGCTTCACGGTATTCATAAGCATACATCAACACACGCGGCACTAAACTTTCCGGCACCACCAGGACCTGTCGGACGATCCGTCTGCGACCCATGATTCGCTTCGGCTGGGATCTCTGAAATAGCAATCCCGTTTCGTCAAGAAAAAAATTCCTTAACCGGCAACCCTTTAAACTTGGGATGCTGTGCCTGGCTAAGGCTCGAATGATCTGGCCGAAAATATTGTCGGCAGCATATACCTCGTCTTTATTCAGCGGTTCCGGGGGGGGGAACCTGGTAAAGCGGGCTGACAAAGGCAAGCTAAATGAAGGGGGGAAATCAGCAGCGTCGTCCGCCTCAAAGATTGCGATTTTTCGATTGGCGCACGTGACAGCGTGTCAGCGGCGACTTTTGGGCGCGGCCTGAAATATACACAAAATTCTCATCAAAATCGCCAAGGAATCATGGTAACGTGCCCTACGATCATACGGATCTTACCATTAAGCGACGTGAGCGGCATGTGGTCTGTGTGAAGAATAGTTGTCAAAAAGAGAGAGAGAGAGAGAGAGAGAAGGGGAGGAGAGAGAGAAAAGAGAGAGAGAGGGGAGAGAGAGAGAGGGGGGTCGACAAAGAGAGAGAGAGACAAAAAAAGGTCGACAAAGAGAGAGAGAAAAGAGGAGAGAAGAGGAGAGAGAGAGAGAGAGAGAGAGAGAGAAAGAGAGAGAAGAGGGGAAGAGAGAGAGAGAGCAGAGAGAGACAGAATATTTCCCCGTCGACGAGGGAAAAAAGCCTGTTGAGGCGAGACATGCTGTATTAGGGTTCCAAAGGGAAATACTTTGATGGGACACATACACAAGTACAGCCTAGACAAACATGTAGAATCGTGTGGTTGTCACAGGTTTTTGGTGTCGTGAAAAACCTATCACTTCATGGAACGTACTTCGGACACAGCAAGCTGACAACAACTGACGAGAGTTGCCATTTTTCTCGTCATTTCCACAAAATGCTATTTTACACACTATAGAGGATGAAATGAGACTTGTGTGGAAATGCCCGGAATGTAGACAAGGACATGAGCAAATAACAGTTTCAACGGAGAGAAACTCAATATAAATTCATTCTTCTCATATGCACAGTGCGTATAAAGCTTTCATTCAGTAGCAGTAGGAGAAAGGCATCGCAAACGTTATGGCAGGATTACTTACGGTTGCACATACATGATGATACAGATTGGCCACGAATACAAGAACGTGCCCCTTATTATACTTCAAGTCATATGGAAAAGGAGTGTGCTTACTGTGTTATGTATGGATTTCTTTACTCTTGTTTCCAATTTCAGTATAGAATAAATATCCCTTAATAATTTATAAACCCCCCCTCCCCACCCGAAAACTAAGATATAAAATTTGTACATAAAACACCTACAGAGGTCTCTAGGGTGTATAGAAAAGGAACGTTATAGTTCAGGGGAAACATACTAAATATCAAGTCCAGTTACGTTCTTCACTTTCTAAACTCTAATGATAATATAGAGAGAGGGAGGGAGAGAGAGAGAGCCATAGAGAGAGGAAGAGAGAGAGGAAGGAGACCGGCTTTACCCCACACCTACAAAAAACCAGATAGGACAGCAGAGAGATACAAACAGACAGAGTGAGAAAGAAACAGAAAACAGAGAGAGTGAGAGGGACTATCACATATATACAGATAGACAGGGCATACAGACGCAAGAGCCATACAACACTTTCAGAGACAGACAGACAGAAAGAGAGGGAGAGACGGGGTTATGATTTTAGGGAAACACCAAATTCAAAGTCTGTAACAAGTCTTATATATCGAAAACTAACAGGTTAGCGATATGTATATATATATAATGATAGATAAATAGAGATAGAGAGCCTTCAAAAAGATTCCAGCCACTCTGGTAAGTGACCTGGTCAGCAGCTGAATTGCAGATATCTTTACAGAATAATAGACTTAACACTCCGAAGAAGTTCTGTCCTATTCTGCTTCTCTCTTTGATCTGTGAGTTAGCCTCGTACCTCCCAAATGCCAGGTTCTACTCTGCATAAGGAAGGATTCAGTAGCACACTATAGGTTGTCACTGATGTTGAGGGAAAAGTCAGTCAACTCACCAATTCTATCTCATTCTTCTCTTATCTCCTCTCTCATATTTCTTTCTCTCTCTCCCTCTGTCTTCTGTCTCTCTCTTCTCTCTCTCTCTCTATCTGACGCTCTACCTCATTTTCTCCCACTCTTCTTCCTTCCTCCTTCTCTATATATTTTCTTTATCCCTAACTTGTTTATCCCCCATCCTTCTCTATCTTTCTTCTCTTTATTCTCTGTTATATGTCTATCTGTCTCTTACCTCTTTCTTTCTCGTTCCTTCTCTTTCTCTGTCTCTCCCTCTCTTCATTTCTCTAGTCTTGTATTAGCTCACCCTCTTTATATTCTAGTTCTATCCTTCTCTTTCGCTTTCTTCCTCTTCCTCCTTATCCGTTCCCTACTAAAATCCTGCCGGTCTATCCCTCATCCTCATCTCTCTCGCCTCTAATCCCTCCTGCTCTCTGCTCCTCGCCCCTACATCCTGCTCTCCCTGTCCACCTCTCTCTTGCTCTTCGAATTCTCTCTCTCTCTATCTCTCTTCTCTCTCTCTCTTCATTTTCTTTATTTCCTCTGTTTTCCTCTCTATATTTCTTTGTTGTTTCGCTCCCATCTATAAGAGAGAGAGGGGACAAGGAGGAAGGAGGGAGGGAGGGAGGGGAGGAGAGAGAGAGACGAGTAGAGAGAGAGAGAAGAGAGAGAGGAGAGAGAGATGAGAGAGATAGAGAGAGAGGAGAAGAGACAAGAGTTAAGGAGGAAAAGAAGAAGATAGATGAAGGGACAGGAGAGGAGGAGCGGAGAGATTGTGTTCTTGTGAAAGAGAGAGAGGGAGAGAAGGAAAAAAGATCCCTTAAGGAAAAATTGTGAGTGAAAGTGAAGAAGAGGAGGGAGGGAAGGGGGGGGGGGGGAGATTGTGAAGAAGAGAGATGAGGTGGTCGAGGAAGGAGAGACAGAAAGTGAAGAGAGTGGGGTAGAGACAGAGGAAGAGATGATGAGAGAGAGGGAGAAGGAAAGGAGGGGATACCAGGGAAGGACCAGAGAAAGATAGACAGTGAGAGAGAGAAAGAAGAAAAAGGGAGTCATAAATAGAGATAAAGGGAGGGAAAAGGGAATTGGAGAGAGTGAGCGTGAGAGAGACAAAGAGAGAGAGGTTCTCCCGAAAAGAGATATGAGAAATAGAAGAGGTTTAGGGTGTTTTTTTTAGAGAAAAGAAAGAGGGAGAGAAAAGAAAAGAGAAAAAAACAAAAGAAGTGAGAGGGAAGGTGGGGGGGGGGGGTTGAGAGAGAGAGAGAGAGGGGGGGAAGGTGGGGCAAGAGGACAGAGAAGAGAAAGAGAATGGAAGGGACCAGAAGAGACTGTGTGTTGGGACAGAGGAGAGCGGGGGGTGGGGGGAAGAGGATAGAGAGAGAATAGGAGCGGAAGAGAATAGAGACAAAAGAAGAGATGGAGATATAGGGGAAGGGGAGAAGAGTAGGAAAATAGAAAGAAGAACAGATGAAAGAAGGGAAGAGAGAGAGAGAGAGGACGGACGAGGGGAAGAGAGAGAGAGAGATAAGGGAGAGGGAGGCGGAAAAGGAGACAGGGGAGAGGAAATGGGAGGAGGAAGAGAAGAGAGAGAGAAAGAGGAGAGGGGGGAGAATAAAAGACAAAAGTTAGGGGGGAATAGGGAGGGATAGAGATAGAGGAAGGATAGGAGGGATATCGGAAGGGAGTAGGGAAGAAAATAAAGTGAGATGGGATTGGCAGCGGAAGGGAGGCAGAGGAAGAAATAAAGAGAGATGGGAGGGAGATGAGGAGACTGAATGAAGGGGACAAAATGAGAGGCACAGGAAGAGCCTACATTTAACCTAATGCCTCGTTGAGATAATGATGGTCATAAGGTAAATGATAATAATGATAAACTCAATGACACATTATTAGAATAGTAAGAGGATAATAATTAATAACATGGATTAATTTGTTAAAAAGGAAATGATCATGATTAAAATGCTACTACTACTTTTGATGATAGTGATAACAATAATAACAATGTTAAATAATATAATACTCAACTATATTATTCAATGATCATGATAATAATATTGGTAATAATATAATAATAGGAGGAAAGAGAATAATTAGATGAGTACGATAAAATATAAATATGATAATAACCTTATAATGTGATAAAAATTATAGTAATCATAATCTTGGGTAATAGTAATACAATCATAATATTCATAAAATAATGAGTGGCAATTCACAAAAAATGTAAATAATGATAATAATAAACAATATCTAAGACGTATAAATAGTAAAATGACAAATATTGCTAATGATAATAATGAAAATATTAATATGGAAGGATAGCTCTGCTGAAGTGTGTTAGACAGAGACAAGGCCTATTCAGCTCCGACGGATTGCCTCGGGTCAGCACTTAAGCACTTGCTTGGCATGTTACTTCCTTTGCTGATGTTTGGTGCGTGAAACCTCAGAAAAGTAGGTTCCAACTTTCAATGCTGGGTTATTGCTTTCTTGGATCCGTTATTTCTTTTGTGTATAAATAATGATCACTTTGTAATATCCGTTCCAGTCCTGTGTCTCTCTATAACATTGGATTTAGGAGACCATTATTTTTGAGTAAGGTATTTGCATGAATTTGTATTTAAAAGAATAACGTATTCATGGTGCTTTAGTTGTCGTCTTTCAAGTTTCAGTTCGGAAGTTATTCAACGGCGAGTCATAACTGTCTGTAGTGTGGAAAAGAAATCTTAAGGAAATTTGGATCCTCGATGATGCACTCCTACTCCCTCCACCTCTCTCTTTCTATCCCTCGCTCACTTCCCACTTACCCTTTCTTTTTCTCTCTTTTTTCCATATCCCTTTCCGTCCCGCCACCCTCTCCTATCTACTCCTTTTGCTTTTTTCTCTCTCTCTTCATCCCGTTCCTCTCACAATCCAAGCTCGGTGGAATGCTGAGGTACCAAGGAACCCAAATGAGTTCTTATATGATTGAATATTCATGTCTTCAATACTGTAAACTTTGTCCTATGCATTAATGATTTAATGGTTATCAAAGTCCTGATATTTTACAAAGAATAGCATCAGTGTTGTCAATTAAGATGTATTGACTAATCTAAAAATATGCAACAACGAATGAGAAGACGGAAAACATTTTGTTTTACATAATGAGTCTTTGATTACTGGCATCATGATAATATTTGCGGAGTAGTGGACCCACATGTTTCTATGTGTGTGTCTGCTGTCTGTGAATACATGGTGCTTGCACGCCTATTAGTGTGGGTGGACTATGGTTTATAGTGTGCGAATGAAATTGCTGTAAGTATCTTCATCCCTACTGTGTTACTCTGTGTGCTTCCATAGGTCTGTTCCTAACTTTAGGTGTGACACACCTATCTATAGATGTTTTGCATGCGTAGTTAGGTTAGTGTACAATCTGCTATAGGAACTGCATGATGTCAAGCGTTTCTGTTTTGTGTGAGTGCGTGTGGAATGTCCATGTTTTTTTTTTTTTTTTTTTTTTTACGTGTTGTTTAATGTGGGGATGATAATAATGAATAATGATAAGAAGGATATTATTTTTGAAATACGACTTATGATGTTATATATTCATAATAATATATAATAATAATTAATAATAATAATATAATAATAATAGTAATAATATCAATTGAATAAAAGAAATCATATATAAGTAATCATATAATGATAATAGTAACCATTGGAAGAAAAAATATAATGATAGCTAGATTTAGAATGATACAAAATCGTAACAGCAACAAAATGAGAAAATATAATAAAAATGATTAATAATAATGATGATAATAATAATTATGGTAATTGATAATCAAATAGTAATAATGATGATAAACAATGTTAATGATCATAGTATGTATAATTAAACTAATAATAATAATATAATAATGATAATGACAATGATAATAATAATAGCAAAAACACTATGTTTGTGATAAGGATTAGATGAAGATCCCCCTCAACAAAATATGTTGATAACGATAATGGTTAGTATCAACAACAGCATAACCACGAAAATAAATATTAATAATAACTAACTAAAATTCATAATATTGTCTGTGGTAAAGCTATGTTACTCTTATCAACAACCAATAAGAATGATAAACTATAACGATTATATGCAATTTGTTATGGTGATGTTAGGTGCTATTATGTGTTGATATTAGTGGTGTGTGTGTGGGTGTCAGCTTCGTGTGGTTAATGATGATAATAATGTAATCATGATAAGGATATTTAATTTTGAAATAATGATATATAATACCAATATCTATAATAATATTGAATGTTTCAAAATAAAACAAACAATAATAATAAATGATAATAATATTAGTATTATTCAATTAAATTTTATATATACTATATATATAGATATATATAGATATATATATGATATATATATATATATATATTAGGTATAATATTAAGTAGTAAAAATAATAATGATAATGATAACAATGTTTGGTGATATAATGATAATGGTAAAAGACGGTGTTATTAATTGTAAACAATACTAATGATAACTATATCAAGCATATTCAATTTTACGATATTTCCTGGAATATAGAGGAAGTAGAGGGACGGTATAGAAGAGAGATAGGAGGAATTTGAAGAGGGAAGAAGAAGAAATATATATTATATATATAAGATATATACATTTTATATATATATATATATATATACAAAGAGAACGATTAAAGAAGAGAGAAAGACAGGCGACAAAGGAAGAGAAGAGATAAAGAAGAGAGTGAGAGAGAAGGAAAGGAGAGAGAGGAAAGAGGAGGAGAAGAGAAAGACGAGAGAGACTGAGGAGTGAAAGAGCGATACGGAAAATGAAAACAAGAGGGTTAGAGAGAGAGAGAAAGGGAGAAGAAAGAGAAGATAAGGAGAAATGTAGAGCAAGAGAGTTGAAGAGAGAAAGAGAAGGCAAAAAAAAAAAGAGTGAGAGAGACAGGGGTGGGGACCGAGGGAGTACCGGAGTGCAGAGGCCTTTCGCGAGCGCGTTGGGTCAGCGGTGCATGACCCGCGGGGGCACAGCAGCCATGGGAAGCTCCGGTACTGCGCTCAGGCCGCCTCCTCCGGAGCCCGTATCATGCGGGCGAAAAGTGCCTGCGAAGGAGGACAAAGAGGACGAGAACGTCTTGAGCACGGCGGAGGCGGCCGTTCGCTGTTTGGTCGTTCGTTCGTTCACTTTTCGGTCATTATATGTGTGTGTGTGTGTGTGTGTACACATACTTGTGTTATATGTGAGTAGGTGTGGATGTGGGTTATCTTGATCTCATCTCATCATAACTCCCCCTCCTCTAATTTATTACTCCGTCCTCATCTCCTCAGCCTCTCCCTTCTCATATACATTCAGACAAAACAACGTGTCCTTGAAGCATCCTCGGCCTGACGAAGCCGATCATACCCCTGAGATCTACGCACACGAAGGCAGGGTGAAGGCGGAGCAAAGCTTATGATAAAATCCACACCATCCGCACTTCGGAGACACATTTCGTGTTAAATCCGTCATGTCAGGTTCATTTAGTTAAGGTTAGGTCAGTTATGGTAGATTAGGTTAGATTAAATTATGTTAGGTCCATCTAGGTTGGGTTTGATTTAGTGAGGTGATCTGGGTAGGTTTGATTTTTTAGCTGATGTATGTTGATGTTAGTTCAGGTTCAGTGTAGCTATGTAGCTAGGTTATGTAGATTAGGTTTAGTTAGGAAGGTTAGGTTTGGTTTAGTCTATACTAGTAATTTAGGGTAAGTTAGTTGGTTGGTTAAGTAGGTTCGTTAGTTTGGATTAGGATCAATAACGTTATCTTATCTTATGTTATATTAGGATATGTTAATTAAATTTAGGTTATTTAGGTTATGTTGATTTATGATTAGGTTTAGTTAGGGTAGGTAAATAATGTGGATTACCATTACTTAGGGTTGGGTTAAATAACGTAACTTAACCAAAGCTAACGTAACTACCCTAGCCTAACTAACCCGACCTAACCTAGTCAAACCTCTAACTAAATCTAAACAAACATAACTAAAAACTAACTAACGACAACTAACTAAACCAACCCTAGCTAGTTAAACGTGAGCTGGGGGGGGGCGGGGGTGGGGGCTAATACTAACTTAGCCAACCTAATCTACCAACTGTAACTATCTAACCATAACTCATCGTAACCTACTCTAACTAGTTAACTAATAAACCTTACCCAAAAATAACTAAACCCAACATATCTTAGCTACCTAACCTAACCTAAAACTAAACCCAATCTAAAAAACATAAAACTAAAATAAACTTAATCTACCCTAATTCTAACCACTAAAATATTTAACTATTACTAAACTTAAACCTAAAATTGCCTAAAGTATTAACTAAACCTGCCTAACTAACCTAATCTCAACCGAAAACGAAAACTAATTCAACCAAACTTAGCCCAAAACATAACCAAAGCTATCTGAAGTAAAAGTAAATATTCCAACGTAACCAATCTCATCCTAACCTAACTACACCAATCGAATTTAACTTAGCTTACTAGGCAACTCCAGCAACCATCTTAACTTAAACTAACTTAACCAAAACCAAACCCATATACCTAATTAAATAAACATAACCTAATCCATACTAAACCTAATTAACTCAACATTACATAAACCGAAGAAACCTAATCTTAAAATAATACAAACATAACGTAACTAACACCGTCTCTAATCTAAATGAATAATTTAATGAAACCTAAACCTAACTATCCCTAAACGTAACATAATATACGGAAAATAATAAAAGAAACACCAATCTAATTAAAACCTAATCTAACATAACATAAACAAGACAAAATAGCTAAACCTATTCTAATCTAATTACAACCGAAGATAACTAAACCTAACGCTAGGCCTAACCAAGTCAACCGAATAACTTAATATAACTTAACTATCCTACGTATCCTAAACCAACTAAACTATTGTAACCATAAAATAACATAATCTATCCCACCTAAAACGTAATCTAACATAACCTAACCTAACTAACTATACCTAACGAAACGTAACTTAACAAATTTAACCTATCAAATCTATCCTAATCGTAATATAACAAAACGCACTGAATCTAACGTGACTAACCTAACCAAGATACTAGGCAGGTGACACACAGAGAGATAGAGGGCCGGTAAGAGGCTGATAGAAACTAGGTAGGTAGATTCGTAGGCAAGTAGAGAGAAGTGTAAGGTAGGAGGTAGGTAGATAGCCATTATCTAAGGACACATAAATTTATACAATATACATACTTACTTACACACAGAAACAACATTGCACATAAAAAAAAAAAAACAATGGAATATTATATATATATAGATTATTATACTATAATCGATATATATATATCATATATACCCACACACTGTACATATACACCACAAATACATAGTATTGAATACATATCTACCTATACTATTTATCTTACGAATCTTATATAGATATATATATATATCTATAGATATATATATATTATATCATACAACATACTATACAACAACACCTAATATATATGGATATGTACATATAGATATATTTTTTCATAAAACATGGTGGTGGGTGTGCTGCCTCTGACCTCCGCCCACCTATCATGCTGGCATACACCCCCAACAGCACGAGGTTCTGCCCCCTCGGCGACTCTTCCCTCAGACACACTTCCAAATGGACTAAGCTCCGCCCTCACATAGAGGCTCGACCATGGCAGTCCCCAAGGAGGATGGGGGAATGAGGCATCGACGAGGAAGGAGGCCCGCCATGGATCATCAGCGGGAGTCTTCTCCATTGGCTGGAAACGACGACGCTGCTCGAGGCGCAGCCGGAGACTCGGAGAACAGGAAGGGAAAAGCCATCCAAATAGACGAAGCAATAAGGGAGCAGGAGACAAAGAAAAAGAAGACGAAAAGGGGAAGAAGCATCCAAAGAAGACGAAGCCAATAAGGGAAGATGAGACAATAGAAACGGAGAAGACGAAAAGGGAAAGAAGCGATCCAAATAAAATAGAACAAAGTTGAATAATAAGAAGAACAAGGAAAGTGGAATAAAAAAAAAAAAAAAAAAAAAAAAAAAAAAAAAAAAAAAAAAAAAAAAAAAAAAAAATATATTATATATATATATATATATATTATTATATAATATTATATATATATTATATATATATTAATTGTAAGAAAAAACAGTAAATGAAGACGATAAAGGTAAAAAAGTAGAAAAAAAAGGAAAACAAGAATAAGAACTCTTAAGTGAAGAATTTGAGAAGCACATAAAAATAAGATTAAAAACATAAGCTGGAAAGGGAAGGCGAAATCAATAACGAGAAGGTGATTGCAAAAAGAACTAGGAAAAATAATGAACAAATGAAATACACATATCTACGGTAGTAAAAAAAGAAATAGCTAAAATAAGGAGAAATTGAATAAATGATAGTAAAATATTAATCAATAATAAAAAAAAAATATTACCAAATCAATAAATTACAACAACTAAAATCATAAAAATATAAATAAATAATGAATACAATATGAAATTATAAGTGAATAACTAGCAGATACAATAAATAACACTATATTTAATTATAGAATGAATAACAAACATATAATAAAAAAAATATAAACATTATAGTAAATAAAAAACAAATAATGCTAAATATAAACCTAATTCGCTTATTCATTATCCTCTCCTTAATAGTGGGGCTTAATGGGGTAATTAGTTGCCGGGCGGATCATAATTCTTTGCTGAATGGAGGATTAAGACATATATCCGAATGATAAATTAACAAGCAATGATTTTTAACGGATAGCTAACTGTGTATTCATCAATCAACCAAATACGTAATTTCAGTTGACTGAAATCAAACGATTCAGTTAATAATAACAAATAAATTATCAAATTCTCAATATTTATTAACGTTAGTCACATGTATATACTAAACCTCGAAGAATCAACAATATACCAAAAAATCAGTAATAAAAAAAATGGGACTGTCTCTAATAAAGGATGGTTTTCATGCGAGAGTCAAAAAGGAAAAAAATACATCAAATGGGCAACCAGAATGACAGGAATGAAAACAGAATGAAATATGGCAACCGAGTAAAGTATACAACCATACTGACAAATGTGGCAACTGAATGGCAAATGACAACCAGAATTGCAATATGGCACCCAAAATGAAACATATGGACGATCAGAATACAACTGACAGGAATGACAATGTAGCAACCAGAATGGCCAATATGGCAACCAAATTATGACAATAATTTGGCAACAAAGATGCAAA
>NW_023659908.1:40335-68645 GCF_015228065.2 Penaeus monodon | reverse complement strand
TCAAAAGGTATGTTGCAATTAAATTTTATGAAGATTATTTGGTTTTAACTTTTTTGTTTTATTTATTTTAGTGAAGACTTTCTGCTTCGTTTTACAGTAAATGCCAGGAAGTTCAAGCATGCCATTTGTTTTTATTTGTCTGTTTCTGCACATAGACTCAGGACTTCAAGATGGTTATGGATCAGCGTCCCAGAATCAGAACAAGGGGTGGGGCATCAACAGGCTCAGCCACCAATTCAGGAACTGAATTTGGGAGGCTATAAAGTCACCTTAATAAAGTAGGGAGGGTAAGACATCATCTTTTTCCTTTTTGGGGTTGGTCTTAATATGCAATTTCTTTGTTGTATTTCGTGTCTTTTCATAAGTATTAGCTTTGATGAGTATTCATTTTATCCTTTTTTTATTTTAAAATACAACTTCATTGATATATTTTAAATTTTCCAAAGTCATATGCAACCCAAGGTTTCCATACGGGAACTCCCCCCCATTCAACCTGGCTGGCTCTGGCACCAATCCCATGACTGCTAATGCATACCCGCCTATGTTCATCCCTACTATCCAGCTGCTGCACAGCACCACTCCCCTCTCATGCATCATCAGCTCCACCAGGTAGGTTTTTTATGCATGTTGAAAAAAAAAACCTAACATTTTATTATTGTAAGGAAATTTACCAAAACAATTTGCCTAATGTCTGTAAGTGTAACTGGAAATTATCTCCCACCCTCTCATAACATAATAATTTACAAAACACTATTTTGTTCAGGATGGTGGCAGCTCTGGTGGTCAGCGTGCAGGGACAGCAGGTGGACAAAACAAAGGTGGATCTAAGCCAGCTTATGGTGGTTCTTACTGGGGATCAAACTGAGGGGGTCTCGTCTTGAGAATCTTCTTAGTCCCTAAGGAAATCCTAACCTGGGAACCTATAAGAAAGGGGCCTGGATGATTGTGAAGTGAATGAGAAGCCTGAATACACTTGTGTGTTTTTGAGGCCGCATTCATTCCCAACCACGATATAGGTGCCTCTCAGCATCCGGAGCATCAATTTGTCAATTAGAAATGAAAATGCGCCACAGAAGTCTTTGATTTAAACAAAAAATAAATTAATTGCTTAGATGGATGTACAAGGGTCAAAACGTAGTTGTACTCTTTAGTCAGTGCAAAAAACAAAAAAAAAAATACTAATACAAAGGATTTGCTTGTCTCGGTACATAATTTAATACGTGTATGAGGTAAGTTATTCCTCACCTTATAGGTCATACTTTATGTGAAGTCGTCCAAGATGATGTAAAGTGGATATAATATTTAGCATTTGTGGCAATGGTGTATTCAGTCTTGCTCTTCTCACTTGTAAATAACGGATGCCACTGAATAAACCATGGGCGCAGGTCCACTGGCATGGTGCATTTTTCCCGCAACCTCTCACTCCACATCTTTTTATATTTACAGAAGTTTTACAGATTGTATGTTTGGGTGATAGGATTTGGCAAAGAAGGACTAGTGATTGTACACCACTAGAACAGATCTTCATATAGGATACAAATATTAGTCATCATCCTATTCTGGAGGTTGAAATGTTAACATGTTTCTTGCAACTCTTTATTGGAGGGCTCCAGTGTAATTTGAAATGACAGTTCTTTGAATTTGCCTTTCAGTGATCACCCCAGAATAGGATGATTGTATGTTCAAACTCACTTTATATTGATTTTTTATTACTTTTTTTTTTTTTTTTTTTTCCCTTCTTTCTTTTCCCCCCTTTACACTTCCGTATCTCTCTAGGTACAATATAATCCCATTCCTGTTAAAGGACTGCTGTATCACTGATATGAAAAGAAGCCTCTTGTTTTGTAAGCTTTTTGTGTAGTGAGATATTTCAGTTCCACCATTAAAATATCTGAATCTAAAATGTATGTATTATTCCCATCAGCTTGGTTGTATTGCAAAACTTGTTAGGAAATTAATAGCTGTACAACTTTTTTTCAGCCGTTGCAAGCAGATATGTTTCAACCAGTATAATGGTATTAAACAGCAGTTATTCAATGTTGAAATGTAATAGTTTCCTGATTTTGTAATATCCAGTGGATTTGGCTTAGGTATTTTATTAATTACAGACAATTGAACACATCACAGTAGCACATTAAGACCTAAGACACGTTCCCTTGCCTCTGTATATTAGTAATTTCCTGTAAATATATTCTCCATTTCTCAGTATTTCTTTTACATAAGCCAATCACTATTTCCATTCTTTTTACCTTTTTTGCTTCCGAATTTCCATGAGTACACAAATAGGTTTGATAATACATACCTACAACTATATTTCCATTATGTTTCTGTAGATAAGAGTTGTGGGCAATTTCTTTACTATTTTATATTCTAGTTTTTTGCTGTGGCTACATCTAAGGTCATTAGGGGCGTATTCAAAATATAGGAATAGGGTGGGGCTGGATTTTTTGATACAAGGCAATGTTTGTGAATTTCCAGAATGGTCAAAAATAAACACTTGTGCTAGACATGAAATGTACAAAGCATTATGACAATGTCTTGTGGCAAAAAAGGAAAAAGCTGGGTTAAAGAGTAGGATGAGTGGCCAGAAGGAAAAGGAAAGAAAATGCCATACAAAATTAGTTAAGGCAGGGACTGAGGTCCAAAGTAGTGTGATCCCCTGTACTGGGCTTCAGTCTCCACCCCCTAAGCCTGCAATAATGAGCGAAGACTTTAGGTGGGGTGGGGGGGGGTTACATTCTCATAGAATTGAAGGAGAGAGAAAGCAATAGTAAATGGCCAGGAATTAAGTTATTTCCTTTTAATACTTGTTACACAGGTGTCTTATTCGGATGTAGTTTTTTTGTAGTGTTTAACACAAATAAATATTTATGTAATTTATTAAAAGGCTAGTTTTCTGTAAACAATTTTAAAGGGGAAAATATGAAGGGTGAGAGGAACCTGTGCTATCGATATTACAATAAATAATTTCATTCCTTACTTGTATGTATTATATTGTGATATGTTACTTTAATCTGATAATTAACTTCACATATTACATCTCAGACTTTACGCTTCTCAGTTAATGTATGCGAAAAACAGTTATTTGAACTTTGTTCCGCATATAAAAGAGGATACCAAAAAATAAACCTTCCCTCATTTAATACGTCTTTCATATAGGTAGAAAATGTGCTCTTTAACATTTTCTCATGGTAGTTCTCATCATTTTGTTCCCATTTAAAGTTTCTATACATTCAAATGCATCTTTCTTTCATTTGTATTTGCCCTAAGTGAATTCATTTGTTTTTGCCTTTTTATATTCAAAAACTATTAGTCTGGGCTAACTCCCTGTTCCTGCTGGATGTAAGCACTGGCAAGTGCCACCTACTCTTGATCAGATGCCTTTCTGAACATCCAAACCTTCTTGTTGCATCTAAAAGATCATGCGCTGGCTGACGGGTATGATGACAGCCTGTCATTGGGCATTTTCACCCCACAGAGCTTGTTTACAATAGCAAAGTACAGCAATAGAGGCATATGTGCACTACCATCTTATAGAGCATAAGAAATAGTAAAAAAAAAAACACACAAGGTTATGGCCTAATGTCATGAAATTACCAAAAATATCTGCTGCAACTCACCACTCAGAGACAAAGTCCACCAACATCCTCATGCAACCAGTTCTTAGTGTTGTGTTTTCTGCAAGTTGGCACAAAGTGCTGATAAGGCCCCCCCCCTGCCCTTCTTGTAATAGATTGTCAAGTAGAACAAGTTAAATTTGGATTTTGGGATCCCATGATACCCTGGCTTTGGGACTCAGTCTCTGGAGAGTGCGTCGCCCTCAGTGACAAAACAGATTAGATATTTTCATTCCTGCAGCTAGCAGTGTCATCCAACTGGCCACAGTGATTACTGCTAAGTGTCTGTCCACTCATGATTCGGCCAGTTAGTCAAGCATCTGACTTTGTTTATGCCCATGGGAAAGCAACATCTGCCTGTCTGGAGCTTGAGCTAGTTCACTATAGTGACCAGTATTGCAAGAATTGTCTCTAGTGCGGAGAGTTCTAGTTTGGTCACAGTAATTGTCAAAACAAGTCTATCCCATTATCATTCAAGCTCACTGGCCTAGAGTCAGATTCCTTTTACACCTGATTATCTGCCACAGACAGTGCATAATGGACCAGCTGGCACTGCACGATCATATAGACAGGGCTTAAAAGCCTGCCAACACTTGGTCTGTGTCATCACACTGGTTACAGTCCTGTGAGCCGCCTTTGTCCTCATCCATACTGCTGAATTGGTTGCTAGGTATTTACATTGGACAGACCGAGTGCAGTGTCCATTCCAATATGTGCGGACAGTTAAAGGAAAGTCAGGGCTTTTGGGAGTACTGTCATGTAGAAGAAAGGGAAAAACAACTGAGAAACTACAGATGTGTGTAGGGAAGCATTGCCAGTCAAACCACCAGATTTCATGGTGCTTTTGCTCAACCACAGGTAGAGGCAGTTGTTGCCATTGAAGTTGCCAGAAAATAGTTGACGACAGATTACTGGAAGAAGGACACTATGATAGCGTCATTGTCATTGCACTATTGAAACCATTTAGAATAATAAAATAACTATGGCATTCTACTACGACTTACTTTCATGAGAGTCACAGTTCCTCTACTTTTACAAAGCTTTCCATATACTAGATCTTGTGCAGTGATTTCCATCCTTTGGGGTGGAATGGCTTTGATGAATAGGATAAATACATTTGAGAACTATGAATTATGGTGGAATTTAACAAAATGCAGAGAAAACCAGCTTAACATTACACTAGTAATGGCAGTGTATATTTTTGTTGTGATATTTGTTGACTGGTCTATTCTACTGAAATACTGTATTTGAGGAATGGGCACAGGGATCATGTCATTTAGTGTGTGGGGGGGAAGGGGGGGGTTAGAAAAATGTTGGTCTATTGCCCTTGTGGAAGGTGGCTGGAAGGGGCAAAATATCAGATGTTCCAGAAAAAGGCTAATTGCATATATAAACATTAAGTCCATGCAAAAACTATAAAAGGAAAAATAAATTGGCTGCAGATTATCTTATATGAGAGGGATTCTGAATGACAGGAACTGAACTTAACTTCAAAGGGATTTACAACTTAAAATTTTGTATTTCAAGTATTTTATATTTGCTACAACTGCTAAAACAGGAAAATTGTGTTTGCTCTAGCAAATACACTGAACATGCATCTTTGTAAAACATCCAGAATATATGTAACTATTACTTTTTACATTTACTTAGCATCAAATTATGCTCCATTATAGAATCTGGAGTATTTTATTTTATTCTTAATGGGAAATGCAGAGAGAGTCAAAAGTAATAAAAGGAAATTTTATGGCTTTAAATGATAATAAGGAATAAGTACCAATGTATCACCAAGAAGAGAAAGTGTTAATGTTTATATTATGATTTTTATTTTCTCATGGAAAAGTAATAAACAATTTTGAAACATTAGAGTAAATGATGAAAAATGGTAATTATGGCTATAAAGGAGCAGGCAGGATAGAGGTAAATATTATCCACAACTGTGGACACAAAATTATACTGGGAAAACAAAGTGATAATTTTGTATGGAAACATTTCTAAAATCAGGTAATAACTAAAATTAATTATGAAAAAATTCAGGCTAATAATCAAAGTTTACTTACCAAATTCTTACACAAACGGAATATTGCACAGTAAAGAAAAAATATATATATTGCTAGTTGGAATTCTCTACAACTATGAACAACCCTCATGTAAGAGTACATGAGCACATGTAACTGAGTAAGGAGTGTTATAACCCAAACTGGTATGTGTGTATGTTGTTCTTTTATCAGCAAGATTTTCGTTTCAAATATTTGATACAACTTTTTCACAATCTTGCATATTAAATCATAAGTGAGTAATCTGTTGGTCACATATAAATATAGATACAAGTTTCATTTATATAATTTTCAGACTTTAATTTCCTCAAAGCATATATGAAGTAACCTGAGAATCTTTTCCCTGGACATAACAATTTTACATGAACCTTTAGTGTTAATAATAGTTATCTCAGTATCATATGTTATTGAACATGTATGGCTCATGCTTATTCAAAAGTTGATGGGAAAGAAAAGAAAAAAAATAATAAATAAATAAATAAATGCAGAATATGTATCATGTCCTAAACTGTCTTTGTTCTTTTGTACTGTAAGGTTATATCCAGTACTCTCAATAAGGTTATATCCAGTACTCTCAAAAAGAAAATGCCATGCATTTTGATGTATTTAAACATTAATTTTACACTTCATATATTATACAAACACCCTAGAGAATCAACAACTTAGTCTTCCTTTCATATTTTTATTAATGGAACTACCATGTTAATTTTAAACTGTTCTTTGAATACACAATAAGCTTACATCCACTCTCATTTAATATTTTAGTATTTCACTTACTTATCTCAAGCCTAAAAATATACATCATTTTAAACAGTTTTTTTTCCTTCAAATTATCTTCAACTTAACATTCACAATGTTTTGGCTTTCATTTTACTGTAATAAAAAATAAAATAATTTTCAGTATCTTTCACTTGAACTATTCTTAATAATAGAATCACCCATAGTACGTTACATCTCATAGCCAGATAACAGTCTCATGTGTTAATCTATACCACAAGCAACTAAAAATTCCATGATCCTACAGCAAAACACACTCCTTACCTTATATCCAAACTGCCTCCAGCAGAACCTACATGGCTGTATTAATGAATACTCTCGATGTAACTAAAGGTAAGTGGACTAATCCATCATGCAGTTTATGAAATGCAAATTAAAGCCATAATGTAAATAAAAGCTTATAAAGGATCAAGGAGGGAAGTATTGATTCCAAACTTTATACATTTTTAAACCCTTTCCCACATCACTTTCAAGGCCAATCACACTAAGCAATGTCTTTTCTATGCTGAATATAATTAATGATATTCTTGTAAAAAAAAAAAAAAAAAAAAAAAAAAAAAAAAAAAAAAAAAATCAAATCAAATCAAATCATAACTACACTGCTCACTTTACAATAATTTCAATTACTTGCTGCTTAAGAATTCCACATGCTTCAAACTTCACAATTTGTGAACATGTTTTGGTGATAGTATAGTATTGCACTCAAGATTCTCTATATTTTACCTATTTAATAAAATCATATCTACATAAACTCCTGTTTCATTATCTTAATTTCCTTAAACCTCAATGTGATATGATCAGAAATCAATCCCATTATGTGGTATCAAAATATATTAGTTAAGATCATGAATATGCTCAACATCAGTAAGGGAATAACAGAAGAGGTATATTTATGGAAAAAAAAAATTCCAAATGAACATAAATATGTATTACATCAACATTACTTTATGGAGTCATACCCATCACACTAAAAAAACACTCGAGCCATGAATTTGCAAAAGACTTCACAGACCGAGGTGCTTCTTCAAGGTATGGTGCGCTTTTCCATCTAACTTTAACGATTAGTTTAAATGCTCCTAAAACTCTAGTCTAATTAGTTATCATGGTCACTGATACAAGATATTGCTTTTCTAAAATTAGGTTTGAAGTTCTGATTCTTGCATCACTGTGAATTATTGTTCACATGATTAACATGCTCAACATTATCTTTCTAATCATATCACAGTAAATCAAGTCATGTCACAAATCAGTAACTTGGTATGGTTATCAGCAACAATGGATATCTAACCCAATAATATATGTTTAAAAAAGAATCCTCTTAAAACTGGCTGGAATATGAAACTCTTTCTAAAAATTACTCATTTCAACATTTAGCAGAAATGGTGTGTTGATGTGCTTGCATTAAAAAGGGGAACAGTGGAGAAAAGATGAGGTGTATTCATGGTAGCTGGGAAAAACTTCCACAAACTTTTTAGTTATATTTAGCATATTCAGCCATACAGCAATAAATTAATGAGAATCCTGAACACAAATAAAAGATAAAAATAAGCACTGGTTTTATTTTGGACACAAAAGCATGATGTTGAAGAAAAAGGGCATTGGCATAAAAATAAATCTGTTAAATGACTTCAATAAAAAAGTGCTCCATTTCAATTAAATTATATCTTATACAGTGATATACAAGTATGCTCTGGTGCTTTACAAATTATTGACAAGGTAGTAACATGAAAATACTACATCATACATTGTTTACAAGTCTTCACAATTTCATATAATCACAGTTGGTGGCAGCAAATATATATATGTAAAAAAATAATAATAAAAAAAATAAAAAAAAGGAGAAAAATATCAACCAATGACAATTTCCACCTACCATCTTCAAATATGAACATTGCATGATCAACCCATTTTGAATTACATAACAGCCACTCATTTCCCAATTGCATTTTTTTATTTTTCAGTATCCAAACTTGAGTTCCTTAAAACAAAAAAGGCATCTGTGTGGGAAACCTATAATACATTAGTAGGCAAACAAGACAGTAACAAGCGGATGCACGAGGCTGGATCAGCTCCTAACGATGGTGACTGACTGCTACCACTATTTCCACTCCAAAACTGCTTTATCATTAATATAAATAGGGAACTAACAAAAGTTTCCATACAAAAAACTTACTAAGTCACAACAAGAGGTGGTTACACCTTGGCAGCAGCACGGCTCACAGCAACAAGCGGGGATTGTGAGGGTTACCATCATTAATAACGGAATCTGAGGGTCAATAAGGCTCCCATCCTAGAAATTTTTTTATTATATTTATCTTTTTTTTTTTTTCTTTCTTTTACCAGATAAGAGCCAGACTGACAAACAAGCTACCGATGCAATGACCAACGTTCTCACAATGATACAAGAGTCGCAGTACTCCAAGCTGAAAAAGATGCTTGGTTGACGGTGCGGGGTGTGACTTGAAATGCGGCAGCAAAGAGTAATATTCAACTGCACAATGTTGGATATCAAATGTTTCTAGGATATGGATCTACACAGCTATCATTCTCCAAACCATGGCATCAACAGCAGAAAAAGATATCTCGATGCTAATATTTGCAGAATTCAAGCATACCATGAAAGTGGAATCCACAAACTTGGAATTCAAGCTTTGAGCCTCACTGTTCCTTCACATTTCCTATGGATCACTGTACTTCATTCATATCACAGGCACTGCCTCAATCCCACTACAAAAAAATTCACTAAAACAGTGAGTTATATATATCTTTTTTTTTTTTTTCAAAATTGCATTTGCAACAGCAGGTGATGTGCTAGGAGGCTAACAGTTGTTCCCCATCTGACAAAGTAGTTCACATGGTGTTGGCACCGGACCATGATGGCCATGATGCTCTTCTACAGAAGCAGCCAGCCAGTTGTACGCGACACATGTGTGGCACTGCAAACCTGTACATTGCACTGTGACACCTAAATGTGGCACCACTGTTTACAAGCTCTGGACTCAGTAGGTTGGTGCTACCTCTAAGTCCAGAATAGAACAGCTGGCTGGCTTAGGGGCTTCCACTACTCACTGCTTGACTAGTCACTTGTGGAGTCTTTCCGTATGGTACACAGGAAAATTGATACTTAAAATACTGAATTAAGCACACCCTTATAGTGTATTATGAAAAGGATATACTCAGTAAAAAAGGACAGATTTTTTAAGAATATAACACATGTAAGATACTTTAAACTTCTCAGAAAGCTTCTCCTACAGAATGAATTTCAAAAGCCACTTGCTACGGAAATCAAGGTGCAAAAATACAGACATTCGTTGACTTCCATAATTGTCACTAGTACACAGGGCTCCATCCTCCCACCTCCATGGTTCACCGGTAACGCTTACACTAATTTCCATATAAATAATCATGGTGATATATTCACACCACTTCTCTACATATAGTCTGCTGTGAACTTGTGATCACCAAAGTCACATGATATACAGGAAGGGTCCAACATACACTTGAGCAGAAGGAACAATCTTCTTCAGCAATTTATCTCACTGCCATTCTTATTTTTTTACAATCATATGTATATTTTTTTCTTTGAAGAAAAATAAGAAAGTTTTGCAATTTCTTGTACAGCCATATAAAAAAGAATCAAGCAGTGATTCATTGGTCAGACTCATATAATGAAATGAGAATTTTCACACCATGTTGCGTCATTCTCTTGTGGGCCCTTTCCCCCCTTGGTGCGCACTACACACGCGGGGCAAACAAGTCCACCCTCCCAAATTTAATGCCAAACAACTGAAATAATGTTTTTTGCATACAAATTTTTTCCCTTTAAGAAAATTTTAAAAATTAAATGGGGGTTATTTCTTGGGGGTTCTCCGATGGGGGTGGGAGATTTGGGGGGGATGGGTGTGGCGTGGGGTTTTTTTTTTTTGGCCCCTCCAACATTTTTAGTGCTTGGGGTAGTGCTGTACTGGGTACTTGTGATACACTAATGCTGGTGTTAATGCTCGGGGTGGTTGTCTGGTTTCCCCTTGACTGGGGTAGTTGGTAGTTGTGGTGGTATAGCATAGGTCCCCAACTTGGTAGGGCTGTTGTGGAAAGGGGTTATTTGGAGCATGTTGTCCCCAAAATGCGGTATTACTGGTTTTTTTTTTTTTTTTTTTTTTTCATGAAAACTTTTAAGGAACCACCCTGTGGCGAAAAAGAAAAGAGTTAAAATTAAACCCCAAAATAGGGGTTCCTCTACACAATCTAGTGAGAAATCCCAATAAACCATTTGAGAATTCTTAAGTCTCCCGTAAAGTTGAGGCATAAATTTTGGGTGAGATCCCCAAAAAGGATTGAAAAATGAAAGAAAACCAATTTTTATAGCTAATTTGCACCAAACAAACAGTGGGGTTTTACCACTTTGATGTGATTGTTTGCTGCTTCTTTCTGTCAATCTATTTTTGATAATATATTTGCCTTTATAAAGAAAAATGATTGTATGATACACAAAAAAGAACCAAAAGTTTTAAGCCAAAGCAAATAAATATACGTTTTTAAAGTGGGGAGGAGGGATGGGGGAATTTAAATTTAGCTATGCAAGGGGAATTTTCAATTCTAGCATGAAAATCAGTCTTCTTTATCAATTTGTCTGCCTCGTCCCTTCCCTCCCCTAATATTGAAGTGAAAGAATTTGCATCGAATAAAAAGGAAAAATTTCAAATTAACACACAGCAGTAAGTTTTAAAATATTTTCTTTTCGTCCACAAGGAAAATAAGCATACATGACTTATTAAATTTTTGCATCCTTCTAGTGGCACAATATTCATCGCATTCATGGCATTTTTGTTCTAAAAAAGGATACTAATACAAAGAAAATCACCCCATGGGTTTCCCAGGAAACACTAAAATTTAAATTGTTGCTTCTTTTAACCTTTCCCGACGGGTGATTTCCCGATGCGAAAGCCCTCTTCCGGGTTGTATTCATAGGGCCTGTCCCCCATGCCGGGGGCTCATTTGTCACCTAGCATGCCGATCCCCATGCCAAATACCAGACCCCTTGCCTTTTTTCTTGTAATACTAAGACCCAAAAGTTGTTTTTTCAAATTATTATTTCAAAGGGTTTTCTATTTGCCATATTTTTGATAAATCAAGACTGAGGTATTTTAGTTATGGGGGGACCCATAGTTGTCATTATTCATCTATAGTCAGAAAAAAATAAGCAGTGTGTGGACAGGATTTGAAACCGTGGGTTTTGTTGTCTTTTTTTTTGCATTTTTTTCCCCAATTATTTTTAAGAAAAATTTAATTTTAAAAGTGATTACCGCCCAAACTTTAGACGCTAACTTGGAAGCCAGAGAAGTTTATGAAATGAATAGCTAGGAAAAATGAGAAAAAGTGTAAAAATATTAACCCATTGCCCCGGGCATCTATTCCCGCCCTGCTCTCAAGGACGCCAAAACGGTTTTATGTAATCTTGCCATGGGATCTATGGGCCCGTAACGTTTGGCACGTATTTGCCTTTATGGACATAGATGACGGTTTTTTTTTTTTCAACCCAAATTGGTCTGTTTCTAGCTTTTTTGATGTTGTAAATTTTGTGACGTATGTAATTTTTGAATATGTAATTGTCGTAATTTTTATGACTTGTTCATGTGATTTGTTACACTGATTTATGATTATGATTACCTTTACCACTGGCTGGAAAAATAGTAATGTTTTATTGGTTCATCAGGTCAATGGTGATCGATTGGTTAAATCATGTGAATAAAAGGTCAGTCAAAGGTCATTCCCGCGAACGAGCGCCCTGGAAGGTTGAAGGGTTTTTTCTTTACAAGTCTTTTACAAGAAAAAAAACTAAACTTTTACACAGGTGACACACAATCAATACAAAAACTATTTTTTAACTCAAAGGGAAGCTCATTCACTTTTTCTTTTTTTCCTTTTGTTTAATGAATGATAAAAAAAAATGGTGTATTTTTATTGGACAATGCATACTTTGAGTTTAAAAAGAATTTTGGTTGCTGCTGTTCATTTTAAAAAAAAAAAAAAAAAAAAAAAACGGCTGTCCCTACTTTTTAAATTGTGCAAAAACAACACACCTTTAGCATCAAAGTGTTTGTCATCTGATAGAAGAGAATGGAAACGATTCGTATATTTCAATACAAAGGCGAAATAGATGCCTAGAAAAAATATGAGAAAAGCACAGTTTTACACATTTCCCCCATATAAAAACCCAACTTTAAATAAAACTAGGGGTAGATTCCTGCAAAAAAAATAGATGGTCTTTGCGCCGCCGCGCCCCCCAGAAAAGTCCGTTGCGGCGGCCCCGCGGCTGGCAACATTTCCCTGGCGGCGCTGAGCGACGAGCGAAAAATTCCGGGGCGAAGGGGTTTTAAACACATTTTGTGGTAAAAAAAAAATTTTTTCCATCGTAAAAAAAAAAAAACATGGCAAGGCCATACGTTTTGGAAAAGGGGGATGCGCCCAGAATTTTTACACCCCCGGCAGAAATCCCCGCAGCCTGGGGGAGAACGTAAAGCCACCTGTCGGCTGGGTTAAACAATAAAAAAATATTATCTTTTTTTTTAAAAAACCCCCATAAACAATTCTTTATTGATGGGAATGGTAATATCCTTTCCTTCTATTCTGTGTACAACTGGGGAAACCTTTGGGTTTATTCAACGGGGAAAATACAGGTGAGTCCTGAGGTAGGTGGTGTTCGGGGCTGTGTTGCTGCTGCTGTGATGGCCGTCCCCCCTTGCCCCCGGTTTCCCTTTTTTCTTACTATGTTTTAAAAAAATTAGACAAAACCTTTTTCACATGAAAAATCAGCAGAAAAAAGGGAAGAACAAAAGACAGATTAAAAAAAGTAACAAAAAATTTTTAATTTTATTTTATTTAGGGGGCCCTTAAAGGGGTAAGGGAAAACAGCAACATGGAAAAAGCAAACAAAAATGGGGTGTGTGGGGTGGTGGTGGGGGGGGTGGGTGGGGGGGTGGTGGGGGGGGTGGGGGGGGGGGGCAAAAAAAAAAATTATAATATAAAAAAAAAAAAATTTAAAAAGAAAAATAAACAAAAAACAAATTAACAAAAATACATAAAAACAAAAAACAAATTTTTAAAATAAGAGAAATAAATTAAAATAAATATAAATAAAAGGGGGAATTGGAAAAAAGAAAGAAATATAAAGGGGGGAAAAGGGGGAAAGAGGGATAGAAACATAATACAGAGAGAAAATAAGAAAAAGGGGGTTAAAAGTATAAGAAAAAAAAAAGATAAAAAATTAAACAGTAAAAGTAAGAAAAAATAAAAGAAAAGAAATAAAATAGAGACTAGAGAGAAATAAAGTAAATAAATGAAATAGAGAAAATAGATGAAGTGATATATAGAATAAAATTTAAAAAGGAATAATAAATAATATAAGAAAGAAATAAAAAATAAAAATGAAAAAATTTGGGGAAAAAAAATTTAAAAAAGATTAAATTTAAATTTAAAATAAAAAAAATATATAAAAATTTTTAAAAATTTTTTTAAAATAAAAAATTTTAGAAAAAAAATCTTCTTATGTACCTAAGGAAATCCTAACTGGGAACCTATAAGAGAAGGGGCCTGGATGATTGTGAATGAATGAGAAGCCTGAATAACACTTGTGTAGTTTTTGAGGCCGCATTCATTCCCAACCACGTATATGGGTGCCTCTCAGCATCCGGAGCATCAATTTGTCAATTAGAACCAGAAATGACAAATTGCGCTCCACAGAAGTTCTTGATTTAAAACAAAAAATAAAATTA
This sequence comes from Penaeus monodon, assembly GCF_015228065.2. NCBI lineage: Eukaryota > Metazoa > Arthropoda > Malacostraca > Decapoda > Penaeidae > Penaeus > Penaeus monodon. Next base: position 54,425 of record NW_023659908.1, on the reverse strand, counting down.
AATTGCACCCGCCTCTAGCCCCACCCTGGAGTACAAGGGTCAAAACGTAGTTGTATCTCTTTTAGTCAGTGCAAAAAACAAAAAAAAAATACTAATAAACAAAGATTTGCTGTCTCGGTACAAATTTAATAGTGTATGAGGTAAGTTATTCCTCACCTTATAGGTCATAATTTTATGTGAAGCAGTCCAAGATGATGTAAAGGTGGATATAATATTTAGCAGTTGTGGCAATGGTGTATTCAGTCTTGCTTCTTCTCACTCCCTTCCCCCCCCCCCTGTAAATAACGGATTGCCACTGAATAAACATGGGGCGCAGGGCCACTGGCATGGTGCATTTTTCCCGCAACCTCTCACTCCACATCTTTTTATATTTACAGAAGTTTTACAGATTGTATGTTTGGGCGATAGGCTTTGGCAAAGAAGGACTAGTGATTGTACACCACTAGAAAAGATCTTCATATCGGATACCAAATATTAGATCATCATCCTTTCTGGAGGTTGAAATGTTAACCATGTTTCTTGCAACTCTTATTGGAGGGCTCCAGGGTAATTTGAACATGACAGTTCTTTTGAATTTGCTTCAGTTGATCACCCCAGATAGGCATGTGGGATTTTGTTGTTTCAAACTCACTTTATATTTATTTTTTTGTTACTTTTTTTTTTTTTTTTTTTTTCCTTCTTTTCTTTCCCTCCTTTTCACTTCCGTACTCTCCTCACGGTACAATATAAAGTACCATTCCTGTCAAAGGAAGCTGTCCATCAATGATATGAAAAGAAGCCTGAATCTCCGCGTTTTGTAAGCTTTTGTGTAGTGAGATATGTTCAGTCAGTTTCCACCATTAAAATATCTGAATCTAAAAATGTATGTATTATTCCCCTCAGCTTGGTTGTATTGCAAACTTGTTAGGAAATTAATAGTCTGTACAACTTTTTTTCAGCCGTTGCAGCAGATATGGTTTCAACCAGTATAATGGTATTAAACAGCATTATTCAATGTTGAAATGTAATAGTTTCCTGATTTGTAATATCCAGTGGATTGGCTTAGGATTTTCCTTAATTACAGACAATTGCACACATCACAGTAGCACATTAAGACCTACGACACGTTCCCTTGCCCTCTGTTAATTAGTATTAGTGAATCTCCCCGGTAAATATATTTCTCCATTTCTCAGTATTTTCTTTTACATCAAGCCAATCACTATTTCCATTCTTTTTACACCTTTTTTGCTTTCTCGAATTCCATGCGTACACAAATAGGTTTTGATAATCCATACATACAACTATATTTCCAGTATGATAATGTAGAAACAGAGTGGTGGGCAATTACTGTACTAATTTTATATATCTAGGTTTTTGCTGTGGCAACATCTAAGGTCATTAGCGGCTATTCAAAATATAGGAATAGGGTGGGGCGGATTTTTTTGATACAAGGCACTGTTTGTTTGAATTTCCAGAATGGCAAAAATAAACACTTGTGCTAGACATGAAATGTACAAAGCATATGACAATGTCTGTGGCCCCCCCAAAAAAGGGGAAAAAGCTGGGTAAAGAGTAGGAATGAGTGGCCTAGCACGGAAAAGGAAAGGAAAATGCCATACAAAATTAGTTAAGGCAGGGACTGAGGTCCAAAGTTAGTGTGATCCCCTGTACTGGGCTTCAGTCTCCGACCCCCTAAGCCTGCAATAAATGAGCGAAGACTTTAGGTTGGGGTGGGGGGGGGTTACATTTCATTAAGATATGAAGGACGAGAGGAAAGCAATAGTAAATAGGCCAGGAATTAAGTTATTTCCTTTTAATACTTGTTACACAGGTGTCTATTCGGATGTTAGGGGGTTAGGTTTTTTTGGTTTTCGTTTTAACACAAAATAAAATAGTTATGTAATTTATTTAAAAGGCGAGTTTTCTGTAAACAATTTTAAAGGGGAAAATATGAAGGGTGAGAGGAACCTGTGATATCGATATTACAATAAATAATTTCATTTTCCTTACTTGTTAGGTATTATATTGTGATATGTTACTTTAATTCTGGATAAATTAAATTCACTATTACATTCAGACTTTACAGATTTTCTCAGTTAATGTATTGCGAAAAAACGTTATTTGAAACTTTGTTCCAGCATATAAAGAGGATACCAAAAAATAAACTCCCTCATTAATAACGTCTTTCATAGAGGTAGAAAATGTGCCTCTTTTAAAATTTTCTCATGGTAGTTCTCATCATTTTGTTCCCATTTAAAGTTTCTATACATTCAAAATGAATCTTTTTCTTCATTTGTATTTGCCCTAAGTGAATCATTTGTTTTTGCCTTTTTATATCAAAAACTATTTAGTCTGGGCTAACTCCCTGTTCCTGCTGGATTGTAAGCACTGCGCAAGTGCCACCTACTCTTTTGGATTTTTTCCCAAAGGAGTGCCGTTCTGAAATCCCAAACCTTCTTGTTGCATCTAAAAGATCATGCGCTGGCTGACGGGTATGTGATGGCCGCCTGTCATTGGGCATTTTCACCCCACAGAGCTTGATTATTCCAATAGCCAAAGTACAGCAATAGAGGACATATGTGCACTACCACGCTTATAGAGCATAAGAAATAGTAAAAAAAAAAACACACAAGGTTATCGCCTAATGTCATGAAATACCAAAATTATCTGCTGGCAACTCAACCACTCAGAGACAAAGTCCACCCAACATCCTCAGCAACCAGTTCTTTAGTGTGTGTTTTCTGCAAGTTTGCACAAAGTGCTGATAAGGCCCCACCCCCTGCCCTTCTGGTAATAGATGTCAAGTAGAAAAAGTTAAATTTGGATTTTTGGGATTCCCATGATACCCTGGCTTGGGACTCAGTCTCTGGAGAAGTGCGTCTTTCGCACTCAGTGACAAACAGATTAGATATTTTCATTCACCTGCAGCTAGCACCGTCCATCCAACTAGGCCACAGTGATTACTGCTAAGTGTCTGTCCATCATGGATTCGGCCAGTTAGTCAAGCCATCATGACTTTGTTTTATGCCCATGGGAAAAGCCAACATATGCCTACCTGTCCTGGACGCTTGAGTAGTTCCACTATAGTGGACCAGTATTGCAAGAATTGTCTATAGTGCGGAGAGTTTAAGTTTGGTCACAGTAATTGTCCAAAACAAAAGTCTATCCCCATTACCATTCAAGGCTCCAACTGGCCTAGACGTCAGATTCCTTTACAACCCCTGGATTAATCTGCCCACAGACAGTGCATAATGGACCAGCTGGCACTGCACGATCATAAGACAGGGCTTTAAAAGCGTGAAAACACTTGGTCTGTGTCATCACACTGGTTACAGTCTCTACTGTGAGCCGCCTTTGTCGCATCCATACTGCTGGTAAATTGGTTGCTAGGTATTTACCATTGGGACAGACCCGAGTCAGTGTCCATTCCAATATGTGCCGACAGTTAAAAGGAAAGGAAATCAGGGCTCTTGGAAGTACGGTCATGTAGAAGAAAGGGAAAAAACAACTGAGGAAACTACAGATGTGTGTAGGGAAGCATTGCCAGTAAACCACCAGATTTCATGCGTGCTTTTTGCTCAACCACAGGTAGAGGCAGTTGATTGCCCATTGAAGTTGCCAGAAGAAAATAGTTGTTGACGACAGATTACTGGAAGAAGGTGGGACACTATGATAGCGTCATTGTCATTGCACTATTGAAAAAAAAAAAAAAAAAAAACCCAATTTAGAATAATAAAAATAACTATTGGGCATTCTACTACGAACTTACTTCCCCATGAGAGTCACAGTGCCTTCTACTTTTACAAAGCCTTTCAATATACTAGATATTGTGCAGATGATTTCACACCCTTTGGGGTGGAATGGCTCTTTTTTCTTGATGGAATCGGATAAATACATTTGAGAACTAGAATTATGGTGGAATTAACAAAATGCCCGAGAAAACCAGTTAACCATTACATAGTTAATGGCAGTGTTATATTTTTGTTGTGATATTTGTTGGACTGGGTCTATTCTACTGAAATACTGTATTTGAGGATGGGCACAGGGATCATGTCATTAGCGTGGGGGGGGAAGGGGGGGTTAGAAAAATGTTGGTCTATTGCCTTTGTGGAAGGTGGCTGGAAGGGGCCCAAAATATTCAGATGTTCACCAGGAAAAAAGGCTAATTGCATATATAAACATAAGGTCCATGCAAAATATAAAAGGAAAATAAATTGGCTGCAGATTACATTATATGAGAGGGATTCTGAATGACAGGAATGAACTTAACTTCAAAGGGATTTACAACTTAAATTTGTATTGCAAGTCATTTATATTTGCTTTACAACTGCTAAAACAGGAAAATTGTGTTTGCTCTAGCAAATACACTGAAACATGCATCTTTGGTTTAAAACATCCCAGAATTATATGAACTATTACTTTTGTACCATTTACTTAGCATCAAATTAGGTCCATTACTAGAATCTGGAGTATTTTATCTTGTATTCTTAATGGGAAATGCAGAGAGAGTCAAAGTAATAAAAGGACAATTTTATGGCTTCTTTAAATGATTAATAAGGAATAAGTACCCAAGTATCACCAAGAAGAGAAAGGTAGGTAATGTATTATATTATGATTTTTTAATTTTCTCATGGAAAAGTAATAAACAATTTTGAAACCATTTAGAGGTAGTAAATGATGAAAAATGGGAATTATGCTATAAGGAGCAGGCCGGTTAGAGGTAACTATTATTCCACAACTGTGACACAAAAATTATACTGGGATAAACAAAGTGATAATTTGATGGGAAATATTTTAAAATCAGGTAATAACTAAATAATTAATTATGAAAAAATTCAGGCTAATAATCAAGTTCTACTTTTACCAAATTCTACACAACGGAATATTGCACAGTAAAGAAAAAAATAATATTATGCTAGTTGGAATTCTCTACAAAACTATTGAACAACCTCATGTAAGAGTACATGAGCACAATGTACACTGAGTAAGGAGTGTTATAACCCAACAACTGGTAGTGTGTATGTTGTTCTGTTTATCAGCAAGCTTTTCGTTTCAAATTTTGATACACTTTTTCACAACCTTGCATATTAAATCATAAGTGAGTAATCTGTTGGTAACATATAAATATAGATACAAAGTTCATTTATATAATTTTTCAGACTTTAATTTCTCAAGCATATATTGACAGTAATGAGAATCTTTTCCCTGGACATAACAATTTACATGAACCTTTAGTGTTATAATAGTTATCTCAGGATCATATGTTATTGAACATGTATGGCTTCAGTGCTTATTCAAAGTTGATGGGGAAGAAAGGAAAAAAAGTAATAAATAATAAATAAAGCAGAATATGTATCATGTCCTAAACTGTCTTTGTTCGTTTGTACTGTAAGTTATATCGTACTCTCCTCAAGGTTATATCCATACTCTCAAAAAGAAGAAAATGCCATGCATTTTTTGATGTATTTAAACTTAATTTACACTGTCAATATATATACAACACCCCTTAGATTAATCAACAACTTAGTCTTCCTTTCATATTTTTATAATGGAACTTAACCATGTTAATTTTAAACTGTCTTTGACTTACACAATAAGCTTACCGCCACTCTCATTTAATATTTTTAGTATTCACTTTACTTATCTCAAGCCTAAAATATACATTCATTTTTTAAACAGTTTTTTTTCTTCAATTATCTTCAACATAACATTCACAATGTTTTGGCTTTCATTTTACTGTAATAAAAAATAAATAATTGTCAGTATCTTTCACTTGAAATATTCTAATAATAGAAAACACCCATAGTTACGTTACATCTCATAGCAATAACAGGTCTCAGTGTTTAATCTTATAACACAAGCAACTAAAATTCCATGATCCTACAGCACAAAACACACTCCTTACCTTTATCCAACTGCCTCCAGCAGAACTACATGCACTGTTACTTAATGAATACTCTCGATGTAACTAAAGGTACGTGGACTAATCCATCATGCAGTTTATGAATGCAAATTTATTAAAGCCATAATGTAAATAAAAAGCTTATAAAGGATCAAGGCGGGAAGTATGATTCCAAACTTTATACATTTTTAAACCCTTTCCCACATCACTTTCACGGCCAATCACACTAAGCAATGTCTTTCTTCTATGTGATTAATAATGATATTCTTGTAAAAAAAAAAAAAAAAAAAAAAAAAAAAAAAAAAAAAAAAAAAAAAAATCAAATCCCAAATCAAATCATAAACTACATCTGCTCACTTTACAATGATTTCAATTACTTGCTGCTTAAGAATTCCACATGCTGCCAAACTTCACAATTTGTGAACATGTTTTGGTGATAGTATAGTAGTTGCACTCAAGATTCTCTATATTTTACCTATTTTAATAAAAATCAGATTTCTACATAAAACTACCTGTTCATATATCTTAATTCCTTTAAACCTCACTGTTGCTATGAATCAGAAATCAATCCCATTTATGTGGATCAAAATATATTAGTTAAGATCATGAATATGCTCAAACATCAGAAGGTTGAAAAAGAAGAGGTATTATTTATGGAAAAAAAAAATTCCCAAAGAACATAAAATGTATCTACATCAACATTACTTATGGAGTCATTACCCATCACACTAAAATAAAACACTCGAGCCATGAATTTTGCAAAAGACTTCACAGACCGAGGTTGCTTCTTCAAGGTAATGTGTGCGCGTTTCCATCCTAAACTTTAACGATTGCTGTTTAAAGTGCATCCTAAAAATAGAGTCTAATTAGTTTATCCATGGTCACTGATACCCCAAGATATTGCTTTTCTAAAATAGGTTTGAAGTTCTGATTCTGCATCACGTGAATTATTGTTTCACATGATTAACATGCTCTAACATATCTTTCTAATATATCACAGTAAATCAAGTCATGGCACAAATCAGGACTTGGTATGGTTATCAGCAACAATGGATTATCTAACCAATAATATAGTTTAAAAAAGCATTCCTCTAAAACTGGCTGGAATATTGAAATATTTCTAAAAATGTACTAATTTCAACATGGTTAGCAGAAATGGTGTTTCGTTTGATGTGATTGCATTAAAAAAGGGGAACAGTGCGAGAAAAGAGCAGGTGTATTCATGGTAGCGGATGAAAAACTTCCAACAAACTTTTAGTTTATATTAGCAATATTCAGCCATACAGCAATAAATTAATGAGAATCCTGAAACACAAATAAAAGATAAAAATAAGCCACGTTTTTATTTTGGACACAAAAGCATGATGTTTTTGAAGAAACAAGGGCATTGGCATAAAAATTAAATCTGTTAATGACTTCAATAAAAAAAAGTGCTCCATTTTCAATTAAATTATATCTTATTACAGTGGATTTTAAACAGTAGCTCTGGTGCTTTACAATTATTGACAAGGTAGTAACATGAAAAAATTTTATAACTACATGTCATTACATTGTTACAAGTCTTCACAATTCATATAATCAAAGTTGGTGGCAGCAAATATATATATGTAAAAAATAAGAATAAAATTAAAAAATAAAAAAAAAGGAGAAAAATACAACCAATGACATTTCCACCTACCATCTTCAAATATGAACATTGCATGATGTCAACCCATTTTGAATACATAACGTCACTCATTGTCACAATTGCATTTTTTTTTATTTTTTCAGTATCCAAACTTGAGTTCCTTAAACAAAAAAGGCATCTGTTGTGGGAAACCTATAATTAATATTAGTAGGCAAACAACGACCAGTAACAAAGGGATGCACGAGGCTGGATCAGCTCCTAACGATGGTTGACTGACTGCTACCACTATTTCCACTCCAAAACTGCTTTATCATTAATATAAAATAGGGAACTAACAAAAAGTAGGTTTCCATACAAAAAACTTACTAAGTCAACAACAAGAGGTCGGTTACACCTTGGCCAGCAGCACGGTCACAGACAAACAAGCGGGGATTTTTGTGAGGGTTCCCATTCATTTTTTTTATTAATTAACCGGGAAGCTCGAGGGTCAATAAGCTCCCATCCTTAGAATTTTTTATTATTTATTATATTATCTTTTTTTTTTTTTTTCTTTCTTTTTACAGATATAGAACCAGACTGACCAAACAAGCTACCGCTGGCAATGACCAACGGTTATTCACAATGATTACAAGAGTCGCAGTACTCCCAAGCGAAAAAGATGCCTTGGTTGATGGTGCGGGGTGTGACTTGAAAATGCGGCAGCAAAGAGTAATATTCAACTGCAGGATAATGTTGGAGATCAAATTCGTTTCTAGGCTATGGATTTCTTACACAGCTTATCATTTCTCCAAACCATAGGCATCAACAGCAGAAAAAGATATCTCGATGCTAATATTTGAAGAATTCAAGCATACCATGAATTCAAAGTGGAATCCACAAAACTTGGAATTCAAGCTTTTGAGCCTCATGTTCCGTCACATTTCCTATGGATCACGTACTTTCATTCATATCACAGGCACTGCCTCAATCCACTACAAACAAATGCACTAAAAGAGTGCGTTATATAGATCTTTTTTTTTTTTTTTTTTTTCAAAACATTGCACTTGCAAACAGCAGGTGATGTCTAGGAGGCTAAACAGTGTGTTCCCCATCTGACAAAGTAGTTCACATGGGGTGTGGCACTCGGACCATGACTGGCCATGATGCTCTTCTACAGAAGCAAGCCAGGGCCAGTTGTACATGCGACACATGTGTGGCACTGCACACCTGTACATTGCCACTGCGCACCTAAATGTGGCACCACTGGTTTACAAGCCTGACTCAGTAGGTTGGTGCTACCGTCTAGGCCAGAATTAGAACAGGCTGGACTGGCCTTAGGGGCTCCACTAATCAATGCTTGGACTAGTCACTTGTGGAGTCTTCCGTTTTTAGGTACACAGTGAAAATTTGATACTTAAAATACTGCATTAAGCACACCCTTACTAGTGTATTATAGAAAGGATATACTCAGTAAAAAAGGACAGATTTTTTTTTAAGAATATAACACAGTAAGATACTTAAATTCTCAGAAAGCTTCTCTCAGAATGAATTTCAAAAGCCACTTGCTACGGAAATCAAGGTGCAAAAATACAGACATTCGTTGCCTTCCCATAATTGTCCACTCTGTACACATGTGGCTCCATCCTCCCACCCTCCATGGTTCACCGGTAACGCTTACACTTTAATTTCCATATAAATAATCATGGTGATTATATTCACACCACTTCTCTACATTATAGTTGGCTGTGAACTTGTGATCACCAAAGTCACATGATATACAGGAAGGGGTCCAACATACACTTTGAGCAGAAGGAAAACAATCTTCTTTCAGCAATTTATCTCACTGCCATTCTTATTTATTTTACAATCATATGTATATATTTTTCTTCTGAAGATCAATAACGAAATAAAGTCCTTTGCAAGGCCTCTTGTACACTGCCATTATAAAAAATGAATCAAGCAGTGATTCACGCTGGTCAGACTCATATAATGAAATGAGAAATTTCACATCCATGTCTGCGTCATTTATCTTGTGTGACCCTTTCCCCCTGGGCAGCAGACCACAACAGCCATTGGCAAACAAGTCCATCCTCCCAAGTATTTTAATGCCAAACAACTGAAAACTAATGTTTCATTTGCATACAAATTTTTCTTTCCCTCTCTAAGCAGAATTTAAATGTCCGAATGTGTGGTTTAGTTCTCCTGCGGGTTCTCCGGCATGGTGGGTGGGAGATTTTGGGGTTGGACTGTGGTGTGATCGGCGTGGAGGTCTTGTTGTGCCTCAAACATATTAGTGCATTGGGTCGGTAGTGCTGCTACGCCCGCTTCTACTTGTGATTACTACTAAGTGCTGGTGTTAATGATCGTGGGGTTGGTCTGGGTTTCCTCCTTGAATGATGTAGTAATTGGTAGTTGTGGGTGGTACTAGCATAGGTGCTGCCAAACTATGGTAGTTGCTGTGTGGTCAAGGGGTATTTGGAGCACTGTTGTCACCCCAATGCTGGTATTACGCTGTTCCACTGTTAACTGATTAAGGAACAACGCCTGTGGCTGGAAACAAAATAAGCTAGAGTTTAGAAATTGAACCCCAAAAATAGGGGTTCTCCTACACATATCGTAGTACGAGATAAATACAATAAAACCTATTGAGAATTCTCTAAGTTACCCAGTACAAGAAAGTAAAGTGTGAGGCATCACATTTTGGAGTTGAGATTCACCAACAACGGAATGAAAAATGAAAGTAAACACCATCTTATAGCTTAATTTGCACCAAACAAACAGTAGGGTTTCCCACATTGATGTGGATTTGCTTGCTGTTCTTTCTGTCAAATCTCAATCTTGACCAATATATTTGCCATTATCAAGAAAAATGTATTTTTACGATACACACAAAAGAACCAAAGTTTAAGCACAAAAGCAAATCAAAATACTACAGTTCTTTAAAAGTTGGGTAGGAGGGATGGGGGAATTTCAATTTCTAGCCTATGCCAAGGGGGAATTTCAATTCTAGCTATGCAATCAGTCTTCATTATCAATTGTTTGTCTGCCTTTCGGGTCCACTTCCTCCCTCTAATATCTCGAAGTGAAAGAACTTGCATTCAGATTAACAAAAGGAGAAAATTGCAAATTATACACACATGCAGTAAGTTGTTTTTAGATTAGAATATGGTTCTTTTCTCGTCTCACAATGCGGAAAAATAAGCAATACAGACTTATTAAATTTTTGCATCCTTCCTAGTGGCACAATGATTGTCCCCCCATCGCATTCATGGCATGTTTGGTCTAAAAACAGGATACGAATACTAATGAAAACATTCATGCCCACTGGGTCTTCAGTGAAAAACACTCAAATTAATTGTTTGGCTTTATTAAACCCCTTTGCCGACGGCCGGTGACTTCGATGCGCAAGAGCCCTCTCCCGGGTGTTTATTCATAGTGGCCTTGTGCCCACTAGCCGGGGGGCTCATATTGTCACCCTAGCATGCGCGATCACTCATGCCAAATACAGATACCTGACTTTTCTTCGTAATACTAAGATCCCAAGTTGGATTTTCAATATTATTATTTTCTAAGGTTTCTATTTGCCATATTTTCTGATAAACAAGACTGTAGGCTATTTTAGTCATGGAGACTCCATAGTTGAGTTGATCATTATTCACTCTTTATAGTCAGTAAGAAAATAAGCAGGTGTGGCTATCATAGGAGTTGAAACGTTAGCGTTTTTGTTGTCTTTTCTTTTGCATTTTTTTCCCCCACGACCATTTTATAAGATGAAAATTTAATTTATTAGTTGATTACCGACCTAATCTTTAGACGCTAACATTGGAAGCCAGAGAAGTCTTTATAGAAATGCATAGTCTAGGAAAAATGAGAAAAAGGGTAAAAACTACCTTAACCCATTCGCCCGTTTCCTGCATCTATTTCCTTGCCATGCTCCAAGGGACCGCCAACCCGTTTGGCATGTATATATTGCATTGAATCTATGGGCCCCGTAACGTTTGGCAACGTATTTTGCACTTGATGACTGACATAGACTGACAGTTTTATTATAATTTTTTGGTCGAACCCTAATACTTGGCTCTGTTACTAGTCTTATTTGATCTGGTTGAAGAATTATGTGACGTATGTAATTTATGACAATTTAATTGTCGTAATTATATGAGTGTAATCATGTGATTTTGTTCACATATGAGGTTGCATGATTTTGATGTACCTTGACGACTGGCTGGAAAACTAGTAATTGCTTTGACTTGGTGCAATTCAGGTCCAATGGCTGTGATCTGAGTGGGTAGTCATGATGCGGAAATTATTTAATTTTAAAAGGTAGTCATAAGGCTCATTCCAGCGAACGATCGCAGCCATGAAGGTATGAAGGTAGATCTCTCTTACAAGCTTTACTAAATGAAAAAAAAAAAAACTAAACTTACCACAGTGTGACATCACATATCACTACAAAAGCTATTTAGGAAAATTCAAAGTGAAGCTACATCACTTCTGCTTTTCTGCCGTGCTGTTGAAGAAATTGATAAAAACACATGGTGTGATCCTCTTATGTAGGGACAATGCACTACTTCGGAGTATCAAAAAAGGTATATTGGCGGTGCTGCTCGGCCTTCATTGAAAAAAAAAAAAAAAAAAAAAAAAAAAAGGCGGGCCATACGGTGACTTCCCCACCACCAATCGCGTGCAAAAACAAAACACACCTGTTAGCATCACCCACAACAACCACACCAAAGTGGGGAGGCAGGGAGAGGAGAGAGAGAGAGAACGGGGAAGGATGCAGGAGAGCGCGCAAGACAAAGGAAGGCGAAGAGAGGCAGAGAAAAAACAGGAGAAAAAGCACAGGGGGCACAGGCCCGGAGAAGAAAAACCCACGTGCAGAAGAAAGCGAGGAGGAGAGAGGCGGCAAAAAGGAGATGAAGGGGCGGGGCGCCGCCGCGCCGCGCCAGGAAAAAGGCCCGGGGCGGCGGCACACGCCGGCGCGGCAACGAGGACGGGAGCGGGCGCGGAGCGGACGGAGCGAAAAAATGCGGGGCGAAGGGGGGAAGACAGGGGCACAGGGGGAAAAAAAGAAGAGGGGGGGGCCAAAAGGGACAAAAAAAAACGCAGGGCAAGGCCAGACAGGGGTGGAGGAAGAAGGGACAGGCGCACCAGGGCAGAGAGGGACAAGCCCACCCGGCAGAGAGGCGCAGGCAGGCCAGGACAGGAAAAGGACCTAGGCCACAGGGCGGCAGAGGTGGGGAACAAGGAAAAAAAAGAAGGAGCGGGAGGGGGGAACACAGACCGAGAAAACAAGGCGGCAAGGGAGGGAGAGGGGAAGGAGCCGGACCCGGCGAGGCGGGTACGAGAACGGGAGAAGGCCGGGGGAAGGCAACGGGGTAAAACGCAAGGCCGGAGGGCGGAGGGAGGGGGGAGCGGCGGGCGGAGGCGGGGGGGGCGCGGCGTCGCGGAGGGAGGAGGAACAACAGGGAGAAGGGCCAAACAAAAAAAGGAAGACCACAGGGGGGGGGCGGGGCGGGGGAAGCGTAGGGGGAAGAAAGAGGGAGACCAAAACCCGGGGGCACAGGAAACGCGAGCAGAGGGAAAAGAGGAAGGAAACAAAGAGAACAATAGAAAGAAGGTAACAAAACGGTGACGGAGGCAGGAGGCCAGGGAGGGGCCAGAGAGGGGGGGGAGGAACACAGTGCAGTAGCAGCGGGAGAAAGGCAAAGCAGAGAGAGGGGGGTGGGGGGGGGGGTGGGGGGGGGGGGGGGGGGGGGGCCGGGGGGGGGGGGGGGGGGGGGGGGGCGGTGGGGGGGGGGTGGGTGGGGGGGGGGGGGGGTGGCTGAGAGAGAGAGAGGAGAGAAGAAGAGAGCGGAAAAAAGGGAGAGAGAGAGAGAGAGAGAGAGAGCAACGCCGAGAGCGAGAGAGAGAGACATAGCGAGAGACAGAGAAGTAAAGACAGAGAGATGCGACAGAAGAGAGAGAAAAGATAAGACAGAGAGAGAGATGAGAGAGAGGGAGAGAGAGGAAAGAGAGAGAGAGAGAGACAGCGATTGAGGCGAGAGAGAGAGAGAGGGAGGGAGAGAGTATGTAGAGACAGAGAGAGAGAGAGTAGAGGAGAGATGAGAGAGGAGAGAGAGAACAGAGTAGAGGACCGAAGAGAGAGAAGGTGAGACAGAGAGCGAGAGAGAGAGAAGAGAGAAGAGAGATGAGAGAGAGAAGAGAGGATAGAGAGGATGCGAGAGAGAGATGAGAGAAGAGAGAGAGAGAGAGAGCGAGAGCGGGAGAGAGAGATGAGAGAGAGAGCAGAGACACTATCGATGCAGAGAGAGAGGAGAGCGGCAGCCAGAGAATATAGAATATAGAGTAGAGAGAGAGAGAGACGGAGAGAGAGAGAGCGGGGGGAGAGAAGTAGAGAGAGAGAGATCGAGATAGAGATAGTGAAAGAGAGAGATCGGGGGAGAGAGAGAGAGAGAGAGAGATAAGAGAGAGAGATAGAGGAGAGAGAAGAGAGAGTAGAGAGAGGGAGAGAGGGAGGAGAGTAGAGAGAGTAGAGAGAGAGAGAGAGGGGAGTAGAGGGAGCGAAGATAGAGAGAGGGAGAGAGGGGGGGGGAGGGGGGG
>NW_023659908.1:22835-27835 GCF_015228065.2 Penaeus monodon | reverse complement strand
AATAAATAAATATATCTATATTACATATATATATATAGACATTTATATATAACATATATATAGATATTTATATAATATATATATATATATATAGATATTTACATAGACCATGATATATATAGATATATATAATTATATAATATATATATATATATAATCACTATATATATATAATTACATACATATACATATATATGTATATAGTGTATATATATGTATATTGTGTTATAGAGGTATATATTGTATAAAATGTATATATATTAGATAATGGTACTACCTATATTATTGTTCTGCAATGTGCATGTTTTAGCTAAGTTCCCCCTGTATTGTTTCGTGTCCCTAGAGAGTTGGTGCATTCGCGTTCGATTATAGAATGTATGTTTTATTTTTGGTTATTTGTTCAAGTTAAGGATTATATTTATGGTTGAGGTTATCTATGAGTTATTTAAAGTGTAACCAAAACAATGTTTGCAAATTGGCCGCGGGGTATTCGAAACCCCTGTTAAGAGGGCGCCGGGCACAAGGCAGTGGGAAGATGAGAACGTAAGGTGTCTGCAGACATTTCATATTTCATAGTTTATTATTAATGAGCTGCTCGTTTGATTGAACAAAGTGTCGCCAATTTAAGTTAGGAGTTAAATGAGTGAAAAGTTTGTCTTTGTATTTTATTGTTATTTTATTTGATTTAGTTACGAAGAAACTCACTGGTGTGGTTGTGATGACCATAAAACGACGTTCCAAATTGATTCGGTTTAAGGTTGTACATATACTTAATCTTACATACCTCTGTTTCTTTAAATATTTATATTCCATATATTTGAGTTTGTATCTTCATTTACTTCGATTCTTCGTTCCATCTTAATGAATGCTTTTTAAAGGAAATCTTTCATTTTCTCTTATCTTGAGCGAATAATAAATTCATACGAAACGTATCGCACTCATCCCAAAAAATTTTTAAACTCAATACTATATCGGATAAACTTTTTTTTCATAATAATTGTTTTAATATTATTCAATGAAATTTTTAGGCATATTTTGGGATTAAATGTATGTAAAATATGTATATAAAGGGTTAACAAAATATGTATATATTTTAATTAAAAATGTATTTTTTATGTATAAAAGGGTATAAAAATATATTATTTTAAAAGTATATATAGGGTATATATGTATATAATTATTTATATAAGTAATAATGTATATTTATTTGTATATTTTGAATTAAGAAAATAAATGTATAATTTTTAAAATTTATTGGCCCATATAAAATGTTTTAATGTTATATATGATTTCTAATGTATATCTATCTATCAAATTCTACATCTATCTAATTTCTACCCTATAATAAAAATTATATATATAATATATATAATTCATAAAAATGTACTTATGTTTATATGTGTATATGGATACATATGTATATACCTGTGTTTAAAATATTTTATATATATTATATTTTATATATATATATTTTCTATATAATATCTTTATTATATTATATATATATATATAAAATGTGTGTGTGTGTGAAAATGTGTCATATATGTAAATTTATGTGTTTTAATCTATAGGGGTGTTTTTATCAAATCAAATATCTATCTATCTATCTATTTTCCTACTATTTTCTTCTAAAAATTATATAAATATATATATATATATATATAAATATAAAATTAATTGTGTGTGTTGTGTGTGGTGTGTGTGTGGTGTGTGTGGGGTGTGTGGGGTTATGTATTATATAAAATTTTTTTATTAAAATATATAAATATAATATATAATATATAGTATACAATGTTTATATAGGTAAATATTCCCATATTTAAATATATAATATATATAATATATAAAAATAAAATTTTATATGTATATGTTAAATAATGTATATATCCCTATATTTTCGTATATAAAACATATTTTAATTTAATATTTTGTATATATGGGGTTTAATATATATTATTTTGTATATATATGTATTTTATTTTTTTATATGTGTAAATAGGGTAGATTTTTAAATTATAATATATATTAATATATATTATATATATTATAGTGTATATATATTTTAATATATAATATTTTTATATAAAATAAAATATATGATATATAAATATATATTATATATATGTATATAAATGTTGTATATATATATATTTATATATAATATATAATATAATATATTAATTTTCTAAAAATATAAAATATGCATATAAATGTTTTTAAAAGTATTATATATATATGTTTTTTATAAAATTTATATAATATTATTATTAAAAAAAATAAAACATATATAATATATTTTAAAATTATTTTTAATTTAAAATAAAAATTGTATATTAATGTTTTAATATGTAGATATTGTTTATAATGCAAAATTAGATAAAAATTTCTATATAGTATGTTTTGTATAATATAATATTTTAAAAATATGTAATTTATGTTATATAAAATATTAATATATTATTAAAATTATAAAATTTATATATATAAAATATTATAAATTATATATATATTATATTAATATATATATATTTATGTTACATTTGATAAAAATTTTCCCAAATAATATGTATATTACGTATATATTTTATTTCCTTATTATGTATCTAAAATTATTATTATTATATATTTTATCTATTTTATTAAAATTTTGAAATGTAATATATGGATATTATATGTTTTAATTGTTTTGGGGTGTGTGTGTGGTTTTGGTCTCTCTCCTCTCTCTTTTTTCCCCTCTCTCTCTCTCCCCTCTCTTTTCTCTTCTCTCTCCTTCTCCTCCCCCAAATTCCCTCCCTCCAATCTTTTTCCCCCTCCCCTCTCTCTCCTTTTTTAATTTTTATATTTTATATTATAATAATAAATTTGTTGGTGTGTGTGTGTGTGGGGTGGGTGTGTGTTTTGTGTGTTGTGTTGTGTATGTGTGTGTTTTGGAATATATGTATATCATATATATATGCATATATATATATATATATATATACATATAAATATGTATATATATATGTATATATGTACATATATGTATATATGTATATATATGTATATATATAAATATATAAACATATATGTATATATATGTATATGTATGTATATATATGTGTATATATATGATAAAATATATATATATATATATAATATATATATATATATGTATATATATATATATATACATATATATACACACATATATATACATAAATACACACCACACACACACACAGACACACACAAACACACACACCACACACACACACACACACATATATATATATATAATATATATATATATACATATATAATATATATATATATATAAATATTATATATTATATATATATATATATATATATATATATATATAATATATATATGTTATATGTGTATGTTTGGTGTGATTAGTATGTATTATATATATTGTAATATATTAGTATATATTTATATATATATATAATATATATATATATTATATATATATATATATATATATGTGGTTGTGTTGTTGTGTGTGTGGTGGTGTGTGTGTGTGGTGTGTAATATATATGTATATATATGTATGTATATGATATATATATGTATATATATTATATATATATATATGTATTATATATATATATATCTATATATTATATATATATATATATATATTAAATATTATATATATATATAATATATATCATATTATATATATATATATTATATATTTTTATCTTTTTTATATATATATATATTATAATATATATATATATATATATATCATATATATATATATATATGCATATATATTATATATATATATTATATATCATATATCTCTATATATTTCTATTATTATCTATATATATTATATATATTATATTCATTATATATAATATATCTATATATATGCTTATAATATTATTATATATTTATATTATATATAATTAGATACTATAATATTATACTTATTATATATATATATATAATAGTTTATATATATATAATATATATTATATTACATATTACTATTATATATAATATTTATATCTTATTATACATATCCATATATATCATTTAACATTATATTATATACTATCATAATTTATGTATTTCTATACTATATATCATATCTATAATATAATATCTATATTATGTATATGCCTATAATATATTATTATATTTATTATACTTCTCTATATATATGTATATGCATTCATATATATATATATATATATATATATATATTCTATCTATATTATATCTATATAAGCTATACTATATTATACCCGTTCTCAGCCTGCCCTACACTGAGGAAACCTACTCTCTCCGTCGCCCTCTTCACCCTCTTAACTGCAGGCTGATCTTTCACCAGTTGAACATTCTCCGTCGCAACCTGGTCATATAGGTGGTCACCTATGCTGTTCCTTGTGCCTCCTGTGATAAGTAGTACTTTGGCGAAACAGGCGCCAGTCTTACCAAGCGTCTGTCTCAACATAAGTACGCTGTATCCAGGAGACACAACAATAACGCCCTCTTCTGCCATCAGTGGGACTCTGGCCATCAGATGGACTGGTCCAGCAGCGCGGATTGTTTCTCTTCCGCCGATGTCCACTCCGCAGACTGTGGAATCTTCCCTTATAAAGCTGCTGCCTAATTTCAACTTGAACAGCGGCTTTCCTGCTGATAGTCTCCTTGCTTCCCATATCCTCCGCCTTCTACCGTATGCCAGCCACCCGGCGCATAGTCCGCCCGATCCTCCGACCCGATGTAAACCTCCCTCTGCTTTCGTTTTGTCTGTCCTCACCTGCCCCGTGTTACCGCGTTGCCTCTCCTCTCTCTCTTTTATACCCCCTCCTCTTCCTTTCCTCTTCAGACCTGAAGATGGAATCCAGGTGGATTTCGAAACTGTAGTCTCACTTTCAATAAATCTAGTTCTTGTATTGTGGATTTTTCTTCCATTGTATCAGCACGGAAGAGTGTTTTGCTATTCATACATACATACATACATACATATATATATATAA
>NW_023659908.1:12500-15949 GCF_015228065.2 Penaeus monodon | reverse complement strand
TTATATACATACACACACACACACACACACAAACACACACACACACACACACACACACACACACACACACACACACACACATATATATATATATATATATATATATATATATATATATATATATATATATATATATATATATATATATATATATATATGTACATATAAACATATATATATATATATATATATATATATATATATATATATATATATAATATATATATGTGTGTGTGTGTGTGTGTGTGTGTGTGTGTGTGTGTGTGTATTTATATATATATATATATATATATATATATATATATATATATATATATATATATATATATATATGTATATACATATAAATATATATCTAACCAAATAGGCCAAAACTAACCTAAGCTATCTGAAGTAAAGGTAAAATATTCTAGCGTAACAGTCTATCATAACCTAACTAAACCAAACCCAATTTAACTTGAGCTTATCTAAAGAAACTAAACCTAACCCATATTAACTTAACTAACCTAACCAAACCCTACTATACCCTAATATAACTAAACCTAATCTAATCCATACTAACCTAATTAGCTCAATCTAACTTAACCTAATGAAACATAATCTAACATAACATAACGTAACTAAACCTTCTCTAATCTAAATAAATTAACTTAACGAAACCTAACCTAACTATCCCTAATCTAACATAATATAACGGAACTAAACTTAATATAACCTCAACTAACCTAACGTATCCTAGACCAACTAAACCTATGCTAACATAAAATAACATAATCTATCCCACCTAAACGACATCTAACCTAACCAAGGCCAACCTACTTAACTTATATAAAACTAACCTAACCTAACCTAACTATACCTAACGAAACGTAACCTAACCAAATTTAACCTATTCAAACCTATCCTAACGTAATATAACAAAAAGCAATGAAATCTGACGTGACTTAACCTAACCAAGATACTAGGCAGGTAGATACACAGATAGATAGATGGGCCGGTAAGAAGGCTGACTAGATAACTAGGTAGGTAGATACGTAGGTAAGTAGATAGAAGTGTAGGTAGGAAGGTAGGTAGATAGCCAATTATCTAACTGGACATATAAATTATACAAATATACATACTTATACACACAGAAACACATGCACATATAAATAAATAAATAAATGGATATATATATATATATATATATATATATATATATATATATATATATATATATATATATTATATACACACACACTGTACATATACACACACATACATATGTATGAATACATATCTACCTATCTATTTATCTACGAATCTATCTGTCTATATAAATACGTGAGTGTATGTATGAATGTATTTATTTATATCTATGTATATGTATATATATATACATATATATATATATATATATATATATATATATATATATATATATATATATATATATATATATTATATATATATACATACACACACCTAATATATATGTATATGTACATATATGTATATATTTTTTCATATACATGTGTGTGTATGTGTGTGTGTGCCTCTGACCCCGCCCACCTCTCATGCTGGCTACACCCCCAACAGCACGAGGCTCTGCCCCCTCGGCGACTCTCTTCCCTCAGCCACACCTCCAACTGGCACTAAGCTCCGCCCTCACATAGAGGCTCGACCAATGGCATTCCCAAGGAGGAGGGGGAAGTGAGGCTCGACGAGGAAGGAGGCCCGCCATTGGATCATCCAGCGGGAGTCTTCTCCCATTGGCTGGAACGACGACGCTGCTCGAGGGCGCAGCCGGAGACTCGGAAGGAACAGAAGAAGGGAAGAAGCGATCCAAAGAAGACGAAGCAATAAGGGAAGAATGAGACAAAGAAAAAGAAGACGAAAAGGGGAAGAAGCGATCCAAATAAAATGGAATAATAAGAAGAGAATAAGATTAATAATAATAATAAGAAGAAAAGGATAACTTGAAGAATAAGAATAACAAGGTAAGTGGAACAAACAATAGAAAAAAAGATGGAACAATAAGAAAAGAGTAAGGTTAATAATAATAAGAAGAAGGAAAGTAGAAGAAACAATAGAATTAGATTAAACATTAATAAAAATATGTGATAATAATAATAATAAAATAATTAATGTAATTATAAATAAAATTAGAATGAAATAATAAATATAACAAGGTTAAGCAAGAACAACGAAAAAGAAATCCAAAAGACAGACAAACAATAAAAAGTAGAATATGAAAACATTAAAGATGAGAATGAGAAAAATAAGAAAAAGAAAGAAAATTTCAACACACGCACACCACACACACACACACAAGGATGTCTATATATATTGATTATGGGGAAAATGAAGACAATAAAATTAATAAAAATTAATAGAAAAGGAAAAAAATGAAGAAGAGGAATATTGGGAAGCATAAAAATAAGATGAAAACATGAGCTGGAAGTGAAACGAAAATCAATCATCTGAAAGTTGATCGCAAAATAACTAGAAACAATTGATAAATAATGAAATAATATCTACGGTGGTAAAAAAGATAAATAAATAAAATAAATATTATACAATAATATCAATAACAAAAAAATAGTAATCAGATAATAGATACAACACTAAAATGACAAAAATATTAATAGATAATGAACCATGAAAATGATAAGTGAATAAATAATATACAATAATAATAAAATATCTGAATTATGAATGAATAACAAGCATAATAATCAAAAATGATTATGAAATAAAGATGGTGAATACATAATCAATCATTATAAATATAAACTTATTCACTTATCATTATTCTGTCCTTATTAGTGTGGATTAATTAGGGTAATTAGTGCCCCGGGCGGTTCATAATTATCTGCTGAATGGAGGATTAGACATAAAAATAATAAATTTTGTTAACGGAAGCAACTGTGTACCATCAATGAACCAATTACGTAATTCCAGTTGACTGAAATCAAACGATTCAGTTTAATAATAAACAATATAATTATCAATTTCTAAATTTATTCATTTTAACTGATTAGTCATCATGTTAAATAACAAACTCTAAGATCACAATATACAAACAAAATCAGTAATAAAAAAATGACTGTCTCCAATACAAGATGGTTTTCATGCGAGAGTCAAAAGGGAAAATACATCAATATGGTAACCAGAATGACAGAATAAATACCAGAATGACAATATGGCAACCAGAAAAACAATATAACAAACAGAATGACAAAGTGGCAGCCTAAATGGCAATATGACAACCAGAATGACAATATGGCAACCGAAATGACAATTATACTACCAGTAAAAATAAGAGTAATGATAGTAATAACAATATTAATAATTTTGACAATATTATAACGACTATTATTATTATTATTATACTTATTATTATTATTATTGTTATTATTACTGTTATGATATTTTTTTGGTAATAATACTAATAATCAAAGTAATGA
>NW_023659908.1:7500-10000 GCF_015228065.2 Penaeus monodon | reverse complement strand
CCGTAACGAGGAGCCCGACTTTAACCCCAGCCTCATGAACCGAGCTGAAGCCTCTCGTGAAGCGAGAACGGCTTAGGGACGCAAATAAGGGTCCCGTTCACTCCCCTGAATAACTTGATACAGATCCTGGGCCTGTAAAATGGTAGCGGGCAGTGACCCAGGATCCTACGCAGGCTTGACATGTACCCTGAGCGGAGAAATATATACGAAGTCCTTGTGGCTCAGCCTATCATTTAAAACATGACAAATAAAAGAACTTAAAAGATACTGAAATGATAAAACTGCTTAAGGCATAAAATGTAAAACAAGAACACATACTAAAATTACGTTAATTTACTAAAATACAGGATAAGAAAAATAAAGTTACGGTAACTTACTTTAAAAAAATAAAATATTAACTATTAGACTTAAAAGGGGACTGAAGGTTTAAAAGAAACGAAGTGGGAAGAGCCGAATCCTGAAGGGCTTCGGCGTAAAATACATCTAAAGCACTTAAAACAATAAAAACATAATAAAACAAAACATAAAAGACAACGTCCAGCAAATGACCTAGGCAAGTAACGGGAAGTCTGCTCAGTACAACCTTTGTTCTGCTGACGTCTCAGGCTGAAGTAAATCCAGAGGGGGTGACACAAACACAGTTTCAGATAGATCTCCCCTTTTATTGTTCCACGGTTCCGTATTTATACACGGACGTCACGTGACATTGATGACGTCACTGCCTTCATTTTCACAAAATTCAATAATAAACATAATTAAAATATGAAAAATACATGGTATGTACAAAATTAAACGAGAATAATAAAAAAGTTAAAAGGCTAAGACAAATAATTAAAACCATTGAAAAATAAAGCTTATTAAAAAGTACTGACGTCATTGACATCGCTAAAAAGCTAAAAAGACGATGTCAGTAACGTAAAACATGAATAAAAACATTTATATGGTAAAATCATAAAAATCTAAATACAAATACATACAATAAAAAGACAAGTTTACAATATAAAAGGACAAACCCCGTCATGCTCGTCTATAATCGAAATAAAACACAGAAAACGTGATACACTCGACTTAGAAAATGAGGTAAAATAAAGGGAAACTTAACTAAAAGTGAGCAGGGGTAAAACGCTAATGAAAATAAAAAGGAGATCTGGACACCCCATCTGGATTCTGCTGTGTCTCTCTGAGGCGAGGTTTGAAGAACCTCCACAATCCTCCCATAACCATGGGTCGAAGCAGAAAGCGGAGACAACCTGAAACAGAAGAAAGGTTGGCCTGAGCCCCGTTACTTGCCTCAGTAGACTAACATAGTGCAGATAGCTGAACGTGTCTTACACATTAAATCATAAACAGACAACACAAACAATACAAAAAGGAGTTAGTGCTGCATCATCTGCTCATCTGGGTGCAGGTTTCTTGAGGGTCGCGTGTCTCGGCAGTCACGCCTATCGGCATCAAACCCTGGCTCCATCACCAGAGAGGTCAGCACAGCAACCCAAGGGTCGTTTGCGTCTGGGTTTGGCGGGTTCGGATCATCTCTATCATCATCCTCTTCTCCATCACTGTCACTCGTGCCATATGACAGTTCTGCCGGTGGAATGATAAGCCTTCAGGTGATTCAGGTGGGCTTTTAACTGACTTCTGTTTCGAGGTCTTCATCTCAAAAGCAACTGGACCTAGTCGTCTCGTAATCCTGGCAGGTACCTCTCCATTTCTGGTGAGAGGGTAGACCAATGATAATAATTACCAGAATTGTATTAATAATAACAATAATGATGATAAAAGTGAGAATAAAGAGAATTTTGATAACATTTTATTATTATTATTATTATTATTATTATTATAATAATAATAATAATAATAATAATAATAATAATAATAATAAAATGTTATCAAAATTCTCTTTATTCTCACTTTTATCATCATTATTGTTATGATTAATACAATTCTGGTAATTATTATCATTGGTCTACCTCCTCTCACCAGGAAATGGAGAGGTCCTGCCAGGATTACGAGACGACTAGGTCCAGTTGCTTTTGAGATTGAAGACCTCGAAACAGAAGTCCAGTTAAAAGCCCACCTGAATCACCTGAAGGCTTATCATCCACCGGCAGAACTGTCATATGGCACGAGTGACAGTGATGGAGAAGAGGATGATGATAGAGATGATCCGAACCCGCCAAACCCAGACGCAAACGACCCTTGGGTTGCTGTGCTGACCTCTCTGGTGATGGAGCCAGGGTTTGATGCCGATAGGCGTGACTGCCGAACACGCGACCTCAGAAACCTGCACCCAGATGAGCAGATGATGCAGCACTAACTCCTTTTTGTATTGTTTGTGTTGTCTGTTTATGATTTAATGTGTAAGACACGTTCAGCTATCTGCACTATGTTAGTCTACTGAGGCAAGTA
This sequence comes from Penaeus monodon, assembly GCF_015228065.2. NCBI lineage: Eukaryota > Metazoa > Arthropoda > Malacostraca > Decapoda > Penaeidae > Penaeus > Penaeus monodon. The sequence goes on along the minus strand of NW_023659908.1, from coordinate 7,591 downwards.
ACGGGGCTCAGGCCAACCTTTCTTCTGTTTCAGGTTGTCTCCGCTTTCTGCTTCGACCCATGGTTATGGGAGGATTGTGGAGGTTCTTCAA
>NW_023659908.1:0-2500 GCF_015228065.2 Penaeus monodon | reverse complement strand
GATTGATTTTCGTTTCACTTCCAGCTCATGTTTTCATCTTATTTTTATGCTTCCCAATATTCCTCTTCTTCATTTTTTTCCTTTTCTATTAATTTTTATTAATTTTATTGTCTTCATTTTCCCCATAATCAATATATATAGACATCCTTGTGTGTGTGTGTGTGTGTGTGCGTGTGTTGAAATTTTCTTTCTTTTTCTTATTGTTTTTCAATTTTCATATTCTACTTTTTATTGTTTGTCTGTCTTTTGGATTTCTTTTTCGTTGTTCTTGCTTAACCTTGTTATATTTATTATTTCATTCTAATTTTATTTATAATTACATTAATTATTTTATTATTATTATTATCACATATTTTTATTAATGTTTTAATCTAATTCTATTGTTTCTTCTACTTTCCTTCTTCTTATTATTATTAACCTTACTCTTTTCTTATTGTTCCATCTTTTTTGTATTGTTTGTTCCACTTACCTTGTTATTCCTATTCTTCAAGTTATCCTTTTCTTCTTATTATTATTATTAATCTTATTCTCTTCTTATTATTCCATTTTATTTGGATCGCTTCTTCCCCTTTTCGTCTTCTTATTTTTCTTTGTCTCATTCTTCCCTTATTGCTTCGTCTTATTTGGATCGCTTCTTCCCTTCTTCTGTTCCTTCCGAGTCTCCGGCTGCGCCCTCGAGCAGCGTCGTCGTTCCAGCCAATGGGAGAAGACTCCCGCTGGATGATCCAATGGCGGGCCTCCTTCCTCGTCGAGCCTCACTTCCCCCTCCTCCTTGGGAATGCCATTGGTCGAGCCTCTATGTGAGGGCGGAGCTTAGTGCCAGTTGGAGGTGTGGCTGAGGGAAGAGAGTCGCCGAGGGGGCAGAGCCTCGTGCTGTTGGGGGTGTAGCCAGCATGAGAGGTGGGCGGAGTCAGAGGCACACACACACATACACACACATGTATATGAAAAAATATATACATATATGTACATATACATATATATTAGGTGTGTGTATGTATATATATATATATATATATATATATATATATATATATATATATATATATATATATATATAATAATATAAATAAATACATTCATACATACACTCACGTATTTATATAGACAGATAGATTCGTAGATAAATAGATAGGTAGATATGTATTCATACATATGTATGTGTGTGTATATGTACAGTGTGTGTATATATATATATATATATATATATATATATATATATATATATATATATATATTATATATATATATATCCATTTATTTATCTATTTATATGTGCATGTGTTTCTGTGTGTATAATTATGTATATTTGTATAATTTATATGTCCAGTTAGATAATTGGCTATCTACCTACCTTCCTACCTACACTTCTATCTACTTACCTACGTATCTACCTACCTAGTTATCTAGTCAGCCTTCTACCGCGCCCATCTATCTATCCTGTGTATCTACCTGCCTAGTATCTTGGTTAGGTTAAGTCACGTCAGATTTCATTGCTTTTTGTTATATTACGTTAGGATAGGTTTGAATAGGTTAAATTTGGTTAGGTTACGTTTCGTTAGGTATAGTTAGGTTAGGTTAGGTTAGTTTTATATAAGTTAAGTAGGTTGGCCTTGGTTAGGTTAGATGTCGTTTAGGTGGGATAGATTATGTTATTTTATGTTAGCATAGGTTTAGTTGGTCTAGGATACGTTAGGTTAGTTGAGGTTATATTAAGTTTAGTTCGGTTAGATTTGGTTAGGCTAGGTTAGGTTTAGTTATCTTCGGTTGTATTAGATTAGAATAGGTTTAGCTATTTTGTCCTTTATTTTATGTTAGATTAGGTTTTAATAGGTTAGGTTTATTTATGTTATGTTCCGTTATATTATGTTAGATTAGGGATAGTTAGGTTAGGTTTCGTTAAGTTAATTTATTTAGATTAGAGAAGGTTTAGTTACGTTATGTTATGTTAGATTATGTTTCATTAGGTTAAGTTAGATTGAGCTAATTAGGTTAGTATGGATTAGGTTAGGTTTAGTTATATTAGGGTATAGTAGGGTTTGGTTAGGTTAGTTAAGTTAAGATGGGTTAGGTTTAGTTTCCTTAGATAAGCTTAAGTTAAATTCGGTTTGGTTTAGTTAGGTTATGATAGATTGTTACGCTAGAATATTTTACCTTTACTTCAGATAGCTTAGGTTAGTTTTGGGCTAGTTTTGGTTAGATATATATTTATATGTATATACATATATTTATATGTATATATATATATATATATATATATATATATATATATATATATATATATATAAATTATATATATATTATATATATATATTGTGTGTGTGTGTGTGTGTGTGTGTGTGTGTGTGTGTGTGGTGTGTGTGTGTGTGTGTGTGTTTGTGTGTGTGTATGTATGTATACATACTTATATATATAATATATATATATTATATATATATATAATATATTATATATATATAATATATCTATATATATTGTGTGTGGTGTGTGTTGTGTGTGT
>NW_023659907.1:12500-20362 GCF_015228065.2 Penaeus monodon | reverse complement strand
TATTGATTCTTTCTCCTTGCAAGCTCATAGCAAGGTTTGCCACAGCGGGCTTAACAGGGTGAGGGAGTTATGCCTTGGCAAGTAGTTGTTCTTGAGCTGATAGCGTATCAACACCCTGGCTGTGTGAGACAGGAGTTGTTTGTGAGCACCAGAATGATCCTGGCAGCTTCATTTTGGCTTTGCGGCAATCAGAGAGAAGAAGCATAGTCCACAGTGGGATGGATGGCATGTACATAGAATAATCTTGGTACTTTATGTCTAGGTCCGGTCAGTCATTACCTCAAGGTATTGGAAGTCCATTGTGCCTTGAACATTTAGTCTCAGAGCCATGGCTTTGGATTTGGCTGCAGAGATCTTTAGTCCTGTCCTACAGCACTCCTCAGATACAAGGTCCAGACAGTGCTGGGCTTTACCTAGGCAGTGTGCTCCAGTGGAGATGATTGCAAGGTCGTCTGCATAGGAGATAATCTTGCACCCCACTAGGAGCTGTACATTGAGGATGAAGGACATTAGGGTGTTGAAAAGGGCTGGACTGAGGACCCCACCCTGAAGTGCTCCATTTTCTAGTGGCATGTGCTGTGATAGGTGACCTTGGAATCTGACTTTGGCTGTTCTGTTCCTGAAATAGTCACCTATCCAAGCCAAGAGCTTTCCTCTGATTCCCTTCTGGATCAGGCTCTCCTGAATAGCAAGAGGACTTGCTAATTCAAAAGCCTTCTCCAGATCAAGGAATACTACCACAGAAATGGCAGTGCTGAGTGTGCTTAAGAGCGTGGCTATGCTGTGTGCTGTGCTCATACCCCTTTTGAACCCATGGAGGTGTTTATGTGGGGGTCCCATTTTCCATTGGAGTCGGTTTAGTACCATACTCTCGGCCATCTTGCCCAGACACCTGAGGAGAGAGATGGCTCCTTTGGTTTTGGGATGGGAACTATGATGGCACTCTTACAGCTCTGGGGTAGAGTGGATGTTTCCCAGGACTTGTTGATGAGTTGCAGGAATTCAAGCTCACCTGTCAGTCCTAAGTGGGAAATGATGGGGTAGGAGATCCCATCAAAGCCCGAGGCTGTGAAAGAACTGTTTTTGTAGGTTTGTCTTAGTTCCCTCAGAGAAAAGATAACATCTGAGTTATCAGGTTTGGCTGCTCTGATATGAGGAAGTTTGCCTGGTTGAAGGCATTGTTGGCTTGCCCTCAATTCAGCTGGCAGGCCGTTGCTGCTTGTTCTCGCAGAGAACTCCTGCACCAGTCTGTTTGCTTCTGCTTGAGGGTCGTGGTGTGTGCACCTCAGGGCTGAGCGGCTAGTAGCTTACCTGACCCGTTGCCACAGCTCTGTAAGGGTGATTCGGTGATCAAAGGACTCACACTATTCCAGCCACTTTTCCTGCCTGACTCTTATAGCAGTTTCCTTGGCATCCCTAACTGATTGCCTTAGGAGGGCTAGGTTGTCAGCGGTTCTTTGCCTTCGGAAATGTTTTCTAGACATGTTCACTCTGTGGTTGACTTACTTAATCTCGTCATTAAAGTACCAGGCGTCCTAATAACTCCTGGAACATGGCCGAGTTTTAGGTATAGTCTGTGAGGCTGCTTGATTTATGGCACTGATAAATCTGGCTTCAAGCACTTCCACATTTTCACTCTGTGGGGGGGTTCATTGCTTCTAAGACAGTGGGCCGAAGCATCCTGAAAGGCTTGCCAGTTGGCCTTGTCTGATTTCCATCTTGGATTTGGTTGTGGATTTGGGTCTGGGCCAGCATGCATGAGGGTAGTAACAGTGCCATAATGTCATTGTGACAGTCTCATCGACACACCTCATTCTCTCCACCAGACCCATAGTGGCCGGGATGAGTCTAGGCCCCCTCCTCTGACATGCTTTGGCTCGGGGTGTGGAAGACGACTGGGGGGAAAGTTCAAGCATTTTGGCTATGTGGGGCCTCCCGCATCCGGTCCCTTTGAAAGGGACCAGGAGGGGGTGGTGGGGATGAAGTCCCCCCCTATGATCACTCATTTTGTGCGCAGTAGCACGACTGGCTGAGCTAAGCTCCTACAACCGGGCCCTGGTAACATGGAGAGCTTGGGGGCCCCCCCACCGGTTAATCTAAACAGCAACCCCGGGCCCAAGTTGGGAATTTTGGCTTTTGTGCCCCTTTTGGCCTTCTTGTGGGCCTTTAAGGCACACAAAAAAATGTGATTTGTTCAGACCCACTTTTGGCTTGGCCTTGCAGCAGTTGGTGGGGCCATACCTTTGGCATTTAAAAGCACCGAAGTGGCCCTGGTCATTTTTCTTGGGCTGAAAGAGCCCATTTACCCAGATAAAAGAGAGTGATTGGAGCCCCTTCAAGGTCACCAGATTGCCTTTGGGCTCTTACTTTCAAATTTCGAAAACGTTGCGACCCGTGGGTGGAGTGGTACACCCAATCATATGATAGTGAAAAACCCAAAGTAGCCCCATCTTGATCCCTACGCGGGAAAAGGGGGACGGCATCGCTCAACCTCCAGGACCCCGTCTTACAGCGCACAGGGGATGCCCACATGCAAACCGTGGTAGAGTGAACCTTCGGGGGGACCAAAAGGGATACCCTTCCCCTACAAATAAGCTCATTGCGGAACCCTTTTTTCCCTCCCTTTCAGTGAAACGCCCCCCAAAGGGCAAAGGGGAAGCTCTGTCCTACACTTTAAGAGGAGGTTCCAGTGCGGGAAACCGATGACTTATGAAAATTATGAAAATGAGGCAGTGACTAAACCAAGAGTCTTTTAAAAAAGGGAAACCCCGCTAAAAAAAATAAAGGGAATTCTGAAACTGTGTTTGTGTCATCCCCCCTGGATTTACTTCAGCCTGAGATCACCAGAAAAAAGGTTGTACTGAGAGAATTCCCATCACTTGCCTAGGCGTGTTGGACTTTGTTTTATACTTGTGTTTATTTATTTGTTTTAAGCTTTTTGACGTATTTTACCCCGAACCCCTTCAGGATTGGGCTCCTCCCCTTCGTTTTTTTTTTTTTTTTTTTAAAACTTTCAGACCTTTTGGTTTTTGAAATTTAAACTTTTTAAAATTTTTTTTTTTGTTGTAAGTTAATGAAAAGTTTTTTTTCCTTATCTCGTATTTTAGTAAGTGTGTAATTTTGTATGTACTTTTGTTTTTAATTTTTTGTACTTTTAAGCAGTTTTATCATTTCAGATCTTTTAAGTTCTTTTAAAATTCGTATTTTAAATGATGGGCTGAGCCACAAGACTTCAGCTCAATTTCTCCCTGGGGGTAATTCAACCCTGCGTATTACCTTTTTACGGGCCCCAGGATCTTTATTAAGTTGTTCAGAGCCTTTTAGCATCCCTTAGATGGTCTCGCTTCACGAGAGGCTTCAGCCGCTTCAAAAGGCGGGATTTAGTCGGGTTTTCCGTTATAGTAAACAACCCCTTAAAATTTTAATATTAATATATATTAATTATAAATATATAATAAATATTTTGTATAGTATAATAGTATATTATATAAATATATATTATATATTATATATATATATATATATAATTATATATATTAAAACTTACACACCAAAGAAAATATAATAAAAATAGAAAAGATAGAGTGTGTGGGTGATAAACAATTAACAAAAAATGTTTATTTATGTTGTGGATAACTTCCTATATATATAATAAAATTTTATATTATATATTATATTATAATATATATTATGCACAATATCCATATACTCTATATACATATATAAATATAATTTATATATTATTATAATTATATTATAATATACTATATTATCAAAATATGCACAACTAATGATATATATATTTAATATTATATATATATTAAAATTTAATTATTATTACAAATGCATACATATCATCATAAAGGGGCTAACGCCGACGGGGGGGGCATGGCCGCATCACCTTCGCTTCCACCCCCGAGGACCCCAAGGGGCGAGTCCCCAGGCAGGCCCCGGGCCCATCTCAAATTCCCGCGACAGGTCTCGTGAGCTGCCCAAGCCATGATCCCCTAGGACGCCCACAGGTCCCCTCCACCCAGGGTTGTCTCGCAGAGAGACAACCTGTAGGCGGGGTGTCCATAGGGAGGGAGCTAGGTGGCCATATACCCTGAGTTGGCGACCCGGTTTAGCAATAAAGGCCCCATCCCCAGCCCCCGGTGAAACCCCCGTTGGACACGGGCTGCCAACTGTACCCCTGACCCGGGGAAAGGGGATTTGTTACAAAAGGCATCAAGGCGAGACCCAAGGCCTTGATAGCATCCAGGTTTGCTTCCAAGAGCAAAACTGGAAGTTCAAGGCCTTAAAGACACCCTTGGTCCTTCTGCTAGGTCCCCGACTCTCCAAACGCTCTTTTTGACGAGTTCAGGGCTCCTTTTTGCAGCCCAACCCATTACTGATTCCGGGTTGACAACCCAGAGATATGGGCTCCCTACCAAGGTTTTAAAATTTTCTGTACTTTAAAACGTCCTCCCCGAACTGGATGCTGAAGGGGTTTCCCCCTAACAGCCCCCAAAGTCCTAACTTGGTCTGGTCCAGGAGCCCTCTGGCCTGGGGGCTTCGCCTCATTGCAAAATGCACAAGAGCCCCCACAAGGGACTCCAAGGATCAGATAAGATGGCAAAATCGTCGGAAAAGTCAAGGCCCCGAGCCCTTAATATTCCCTATGTTGCCTTAGACTTTGGCTGTACTCTCCCCATTATCCATCCTACAAATGTTTAAAAATGTGGGGCAAGGGCACAGCCTTGCTCACCCGAATTAACAGGGAAAAAGTTCGACAACCCCCACCCCACTTTACAGCACTTTCAGACCGTATAGAGGTTGCTATCAGGCCAAAATCGGTTTTAATTCCCCCGAGCTCAGGATCTCCATAGCGTTCCCGGGACCCATCAAAGCCTTTTTAGGTCATGTAGGGTTGCAAACAACCCCCGACCCAAAATCACACGGCGTTCCCCAATTCTCGAAGCCTAGTAACGGTTATTTTGGGCTTTGCAGGAGTAATCCAGAGCTAGGTCTCTGGGCCTCAGTAGGGGGTTCGGTCCGTTTTAAGAAGTGGCGAGAACCCTTTCCGGTATGCTGAGCAGGTAATGCCACGGTAGTTGCTACAGTCCACGATCCCCTTCCCCTTCCAGAGAGGGTGACCCCGCCCCTCAGCAGGTCAGGGGAAAGGGACCCCTGCCCAAAGGGCAGTCAGGGTGTATGCAGGCCCCCGAGCATAGGTTTACCCCAGCCTTTAGCAGTTCAGCGGGATCAATATGCCCGCAGCTTCCCCCTCTTCAGTTTGGAAATGCCCGCTAACCTCTGTTAGGGTAGGAGGTTCCTCGCTGATGGTGGGTCCAGCACAGGGACTGCGACACGCTTTCATCCAAGAATGTTGGGGGGCCAAGGTACAACTGTTCAAATACCAGCCCAACTTTCACGAACCCCAACATGACTGAGATGACCGTCCAGCCTTTATCGAAGGGAGTCATCTGTGAGGAGGGCTTAGGGTTTAGTTTTCTCAGGGTTGGTAGGGGAGGCGAAGGCATTTTCCAAAAAATGGCCTTCAAAACCCCCTCACAAAATTTTTGATAGACTGTTTCCCGTTCCCCTTTCAGCAGTGTCGGGGGCCCCACGCCCATGGAAAAAACGCAAGACTTGATTTCCATTCGCCCGGGCCGCGACACGCTTCAGGGCCCCTAATGTCTCCCGGGAGATGGGATTCTGCCTTGCCTTGGGGGTACGCCAATGGGGCTCCTGGGCTGCTTCGGGTCGCGCTTGAAGGGCTCCCCCAGAGCAACTGGGTCTTTTAGGTTCGGTTTTGTGAACGGTCGAGACTGCCGTGGCGAACCCACGGCACATCCTCTCCCTTATCGGGCCCAAATGAAACCCTTTGGGTGGCCACTGGGGGGAGGGGAGTTTTTAAATGGACCGCAGGGGAGCCCCAAGCAGCCTATGGTCGGTGCCACAGAACTCAGCACCCGGTAAAACCCCCGCAGTTTTGAGGATCCTCCGCGGCTGACAAGAATGTGGCGTCTCCTTGGCCCCATTACCCGTATCGCTGTACCAAGTCCCCCGAGCGGGTTGGAGCGCTGGGACCAGGAGCCAGAGATCCTCATTTTCGGGGGCCTAGCAAAAACCCGGAGAAGGGGCTATTGCCTGCTGGGCACTCCCACCCTGGGGCCCCAGACATCTCGTGCCAGCTTTGGTCACAGCGGATACCGCATTTAAGTCACCCAGAAAAAGCGAATGTCTCGCGGGGGCAATCGTCTGCCACAGATGCAGTTTTCATAGAACGCCCTTTCCCTCGGTTTTTTTACATCGGGGAGCGTTACAGCAAAAAAAAGAACAAAAAGCCAAAAAGCAGCCAGCCCAAAGCCATGATACGCTCATCCCGGTGTACCCCGACACCGGGGTGAAGTCGACTGGAGATGGGAGGCACACCCTGGAGGGGGGTGACCCTCGCTGCGGCCGACCATAGTAGGTGTAAACCCCCAATGTCGTCCGTCCAGGTCTTCCACCTTGAGAGGGCAGCCCCTCAAACCCATCGCTTCAATTTTCCCCCATAGCAGAGGTAACCCTCTCCTGCCGCAAGGACCGGAGTTTCCAACCTTTCCCGGAAGCAGTGAGGGTTTAAACCTCGGGTGGTCCACTCCGGGTGCACACCACCTCTGCCGCCCCCCCCCCAAAACAGCCCCAAATAAAGGGGGGCGGAGGCGTGGGGCCGCCATCCACCTGTGGGGTTCCCGAGGGCTTTCCCCCCAAGCTTCATGGTGGGTTGGGGCCCCGCCCGGGGGGGGCGGGACAGTAACTCCGTTCCAATCCGCACCCCCACATTTGCCCCCCCAGCGGGACCCCCACCCGCCTTATTGCTGGGTGGGAGGGGGCAACACCCCCCCCCCCCAGATTCCATTTACTTTGGACGTTTCCAGGGTCTTTGGGGGAGGAGGAGGGAAGGCCCCCCTCCCCCGAGCCGCCCCATTTCCCAGGGTGGCTAGGGGGAGGAGTTGGACGACAAAAGCGGTCCCACCCGGGGGCCTAACTCCGTACCCCTTTGGCCTCCCGCTGCTCCCAGATCCCCCCAGATTTTGCCCGGGGCCGCAGGTACCCAGTTCCATGGGTGGCCACGAGGAGGCACTGCAGAAGTCTTGATGATGGAAGGCTGTGACCTGGGAGGGGGGATTTTGAAAAGTGCCCTTTTTCGCACTGGGAGCCAAGGGTGTAACTGCAAGGAGAAGGCAGGGAACACTTTAAAACTATCTAGGCTACCACACCATGCTTCACAACCATGCCGTGAACACCCCCCCATATATGGGAATAAAACCCCATAAAACACACACACACACCACACACACACACACAAAACCAACACAACACACACAACACCAAAATATATAAAATATATATATATAAATTTTAAAAATAATTTTTTAAAATAATTACATAATTAGTATGTTATATATACATTTCTTGTAATAATTTCTGGGGTATATACACACATACAAAAATATAATTATATATATATATATATATTAAAAATATATATTATATATATATAATATATATATATGTATATATTATATATACATAATATATATAAAATATAATATATATATAATATATATATAATATATATTAATAATATTTGTGTGGGTGTGGTGTGTGTGTTGTGGTTTGGTGTGGTGTGTGTGTGTGGGTTTTGTAAATATATATATTTTATATATAATATATATAAATATAATAATATATATAAATATTATATAACATAATTTTTAACAAATAATAATAATATAATATATATAATAGATAATATATAATTTTATATATATTTAAAATATAAATAGATATATATTATATTATATGTATTATTAAAACATATATGTATATGT
>NW_023659907.1:5000-7500 GCF_015228065.2 Penaeus monodon | reverse complement strand
ACTGTAAACGTGGTAGCTCTATTTGGCAGCAGTAAGGATGGGACTTGTTGCAGAACGACTAAAGGTTTGTTTTACAGGATCGATGGTTTCCTCAGACTTTCTTGGTCTTCCAATCCTACCTTTATACACCAGTATCCCTGTCTCCATAAATTTCTTTTTTCCATGCACGAACTGACGGACATGACGGTGAATCTCTTTCATACTTAATTCTGTAGTTTCGCTGGGTCTGCGTACCCAACTTTGTTCAGTAAACCATGATAACGTTGTGCCTTTCTTGGGGAATAGCCATTTATGGGGGGTTCATTAAAGAATAGCTTCCTTCATCAATGGTCCCTGAAATACACAAATGTAAGGATATGAAATGATAATAATCACTGTGTACGCAGAGCAATTCTGATTAAGATATCTCATCAATTACCTTTTTAATAATTCTTTTGAAATGTAAAAAAACTTTACGAACACCCTGTACTCTTTCATTATCCCTATCTATTTGCTTCCCTTATTTCTCTGCCTCCCCCGAGGGAGAGGTTATAAAAGGGGGAGATTTAGAGAGAGAGAGAGAGAGGGGAGAGAGAGAGAGAGAGGAGAGAGAGAGAGAGAGAGAGAGAGAGAGGGGAGAGAGAGAGAGAGAGAGGAGAGAGAGAAGAGAGGAGAAAGAGAGAGAGAGAAGAGAGAGGGAGAGAGAGAGAAGAGAGAGAGAGTGTGTATCAGAGCCTGTCGAAAGAGTACTTGTGTTATGATAAAGGGAGGGGGAGAGAGGGAGGTACGGGCGAGAGGAAGAGAAGCCCAAGCTGTAGAGCGATAAGGAAGATGGAAGGAGAGAGAAAAGAGAAAAAAGGGAGGATGCGCACAGCGGCCGTGCCAATTTCCGAGCATGGGGGTGGGCGGAAGTGGGCACTACAGGGCCCAGCGCCGGATGTTCGACCCGCCCCCCCATCCAACACCACCCACGGACACAAGGGACGAGATGGGCAAGAAAACAAGGGGGCTTTATAAGGAAGAGGAAAAGAGGGGAGGGGGGAGTTAGCATACGGGTAGAGGAGGAAGAGAGGAAGAGGGAAGCTGAGGGTAAGGAAGTGGAATAAGGGAGAGGAGAGTGCGTTTAAAGAGGAAGAGGGAAAGAAGGCTGGAATAAAGGTAAATGAGGGGACAGGGAGGCTTAATAGGTAGACAAGGTTGAAAGCTAGGGAGTTGAAGTACATGGAAAAGAGCAGGGAGCTGAAACAGAAAAAAAGAGAGGAAAATGTTTATTAAGTACGGAGGAGCAGAGCATATGCGATAGAATGGCATTACACTTGGTAGGAGAGGTTAGGATAACCAGTTGCATTACGTAAGTAATACAGCTGATACTCTTTGCTAATAACTCTCTTAATTGTAGTTTTCATGTTGTGATGCTCTTGGAGTGAGTACGTGGTAGGGTCCCCAGTTCCTTTCCCCGGAGAGTGCCGGTGTTACCTTTTTTAGGTATAATCTTCTCTTTTTATCCGGGCTTGGGACCAGCATGACTTTGGGCTGGTTTTGGGCCCCCCAGTGGCTAGGTAGGCAGTCAAGGTGAAGTTCCTTGCCCAAGGGAACAACCGCGCCGGCCGGTGACTCGAACCCTCGAACTCAGATTGCCGTCGTGGCAGTCTTGATTCCGACGCTCTAAAACCCTTCGGCCACCGCGGGGCCTTGGCGATCATGGGGTTCCATGATTTTTCTTGGCAATTTAGAGCGGTGGTTTGCCATTGCCTCCCGCCCGGTGTTTTTTTTTTTTTTTTTTTTTTTTTTTTTTTTTTCCGAGTTGCATTACGTAAGTAATACAGCTGATACTCTTTGCTAATAACTCTCTTAATTGTAGTTTTCATGTTGTGATGCTCTTGGAGTGAGTACGTGGTAGGGTCCCCAGTTCCTTTCCACGGAGAGTGCCGGTGTTACCTTTTTTAGGTAATCATTCTCTCTATTTTATCCGGGCTTGGGCCCAGAAACTGACTTGGGCGGCTTGGCCACCAGTGGCTAGGCAGGCAATCAAGGGAAGTTCCTTGCCCAAGGGAAACAACGCGCCGGCCGGTGACTCGAACCCGAACTCAGATTGCCGTCGTGACAGTCGGAGTCCGACGCTCTAACCAAATATAATAAAAAATATATATAATAATAAAATAATAATTAAAATATAGAAAATAATAACAAGATAACAATATAATAGAAGAATACATAAATACAAAGAAACATAATTATAAGAATAATATATAAAATATATATATATATGTATATATATATATACATACACACACACACACACATAGATACACACACACACAACACAAACACACACACAAACACACACACACACACACACACACACACCCACAACACACACACACACACACACAAAACACACAAACCACACACACACACACACACACACACACACCCCACCCACACACACACACACATAATGAATATATATATAAAATTATATATAATATATATATTATTATATATATATGTGGGCCGCGGT